>NW_024068796.1:0-96982 GCF_009389715.1 Phoenix dactylifera
TGGAATTCCGCTAACCTGCGGATGTATTACCAGTAGAACGACAATGCCAGAAAGACAGTTCAAAAATGTATAACACTTTTCATTTCAATAATTTCTGGTTACAATGGCGTGCTCGTGTGATTACAAGGAATTCCCAGAGGGGAATTAGGGTGTAAAGAAAGAAAAGAAGAGGTGGAGACTCCGAGGAGCTGAAGATCTGGGATCCCAAAACCTCCATCCGAAGCGGCTGCAATCCCGCCGGAAGTGGGTGCTTCCAACCGGAGGCGCCATCGGCGTCTCACGAAGAAGACGAAGAGCCGGCGCGGATGAAGAAGAAGTGGACGAAGGAGAAGTCCACACTGCTCCTACCCAGAGGCGCCATCCACGCCTCACGAAAAAGACGAGGAGCCGCCGCAGACGAAGCTCCCGCTGCCTCCAGGGGAAGGCCACCTCCAAGGGATATTCCGGTCCTCCCCAGTGTTAGGGGAGAGAAGGAATACAAGGGAGAAGAGCATATGGAGGCGCGGTCCCGGATCAAGCGCCTGGTGCGGAGCTCAATCGGGAGGCCGAACTTCAAGGAGGGGAGACGTGATCCCGGATGAAACGCCTAGAGCGGAGTTCCGCCGGGGAGAACCTCCTTGTTGATCCCAGATGAAACGGCTAGTTGGCGGAAGTCGCGAAGGGCGCGCCTCCCGTTCCTTCGGTAGGGGTCTCTCAACCATGCACCGGAGAGGAGGCCCACGATCCATGGCAACCTGAACAGCTCCGGCTTGGCAGGCTCCATCGCACCTGCACCTATATTTATAGCCAAACTGCGGCCCCCCGGTCGTTCCGCTACGGGTGGCTCCAATAAATGCGGGCGCATTGAATCCGGAGCCGATCCGGCTCTCGAGGCGTATCTTCCCGCGATTTCCTAAGCGTTATTCTCCTTAATCGTATTCTTTGTGCAGGACACTCCGGGTGGCCTGTACCCCTAGGTCCACATATCTCCGCTCGTGCCCAGGCCGCATCCGCCTCGAAGAACGCGCGTATCGCGGCCGCTTAACTGACACTCCTCGCAAGCAGCAACTGGCGATCCGATTTCCCAGGTAACCTCTCAATTAGCATTTAATGCCCATCTGGTGTTCCCCAGGCGACGCTTGGAGAGGAGGAGAAATACGATCGCAGCTGGCCACGGAGAAATCCCGTCGGGCGGCAAGCGACAGGCGCACGACCAGCGAGCGGAATTTCCCGAGGCTCGGCCCTCGGATGCCAGGCTAATCCGATGATCATCCCGGGAGCAGACTAGCCTGAAGCCCCGACCGGTCGCCTCGGCTTGCGCCAGCCTTGGCCGACCAACGAGCGGAATTTCCCGAGGCTCGGCCCTCGGATGCCAGGCTAACCCGATGGTCATCCCGGGAGCAGACTAGCCTGAAGCCCCGACCGGTCGCCTCGGCTTGCGCCAGCCTTGGCCGACCAACGAGCGGAATTTCCCGAGGCTCGGCCCTCGGATGCCAGGCTAACCCGATGATCATCCCGGGAGCAGACTAGCCTGAAGCCCCGACCGGTCACCTCGGCTTGCGCCAGCCTTGGCCGACCAACGAGCGGAATTTTCTGAGGCCTGACAACCCTCAGATGCCAGGCTAACCCGATGATCATCCCGGGAGCAGACTAGCCTGAAGCCCCGACCGGTCGCCTCGGCTTGCGCCAGCCTTGGCCGACCAACGAGCGGAATTTTCCGAGGCTCGGCCCTCGGATGCCAGGCTAACCCGATGGTCATCCCGGGAGCAGATTAGCCTGAAGCCCCGACCGGTCGCCTCGGCTTGCGCCAGCCTTGGCCGACCAACGAGCGGAATTTCCCGAGGCTCGGCCCTCGGATGCCAGGCTAACCCGATGGTCATCCCGGGAGCAGACTAGCCTGAAGCCCCGACCGGTCGCCTCGGCTTGCGCCAGCCTTGGCCGACCAACGAGCGGAATCTCCCGAGGCTCGGCCCTCGGATGCCAGGCTAACCCGATGGTCATCCCGGGAGCAGACTAGCCTGAAGCCCCGACCGGTCGCCTCGGCTTGCGCCAGCCTTGGCCGACCAACGAGCGGAATTTTCCGAGGCTCGGCCCTCGGATGCCAGGCTAACCCGATGATCATCCCGGGAGCAGACTAGCCTGAAGCCCCGACCGGTCGCCTCGGCTTGCGCCAGCCTTGGCCGACCAACGAGCGGAATTTTCCGAGGCTCGGCCCTCGGATGCCAGGCTAACCCGATGATCATCCCGGGAGCAGACTAGCCTGAAGCCCCGACCGGTCGCCTCGGCTTGCGCCAGCCTTGGCCGACCAACGAGCGGAATTTCCCGAGACTCGGCCCTCGGATGCCAGGCTAACCCGATGGTCATCCCGGGAGCAGACTAGCCTGAAGCCCCGACCGGTCGCCTCGGCTTGCGCCAGCCTTGGCCGACCAACGAGCGGAATTTCCTGAGGCCTAACCCTCGGATGCCTGGCTTAGCGCCGGAAGAAGTTCCTGAGGCCTAACCCTCGGATGCCTGGCTTAGCGCCGGAAGAAGTTCCTGAGGCCTAACCCTCGGATGCCTGGCTTAGCGCCGGAAGAAGTTCCTGAGGCCTAACCCTCGGATGCCTGGCTTAGCGCCGGAAGAAGTTCCTGAGGCCTAACCCTCGGATGCCTGGCTTAGCGCCGGAAGAAGTTCCTGAGGCCTAACCCTCGGATGCCTGGCTTAGCGCCGGAAGAAGTTCCTGAGGCCTAACCCTCGGATGCCTAGCTTAGCGCCGGAAGAAGTTCCTGAGGCCTAACCCTCGGATGCCTGGCTTAGCGCCGGAAGAAGTTCCTGAGGCCTAACCCTCGGCTGCCTGGCTTAGCGCCGGAAGAAGTTCCTGAGGCCTAACCCTCGGATGCCTGGCTTAGCGCCGGAAGAAGTTCCTGAGGCCTAACCCTCGGATGCCTGGCTTAGCGCCGGAAGAAGTTCCTGAGGCCAAACCTTCGGATGCCTGGCTTAGCGCCGGAAGAAGTTCCTGAGGCCTAACCCTCGGATGCCTGGCTTAGCGCCGGAAGAATTCCCTGAGGCCTAACCCTCGGATACCTGGCCTAGCGCCAGAAGAATTTCAAGAGTCGGGAGTCAGCGAGACGCTACCAAGAGTTAAAAAGAAGAAGGACGAAAGTGAAATGAAGAAACTCTATTTGCATTAACTTTCATTGTTTCAGGGCCGAGACCCATACAACTTGGCAAAACGCCAACACACAAAGAAAAGAACGAAAATACAGAAGGTCAGCTTGGAGGAACCCCCGGGTCGGGAACGCCGGCCACGTCCGCAGGGGGTAGGGAGACGGTTGGAGAAGCAGCAGGCAATGGCGCCGGAGGGGAGTCGAGAAGGGAGATCCCACTCAGGTCAATTTCGGGGTACTTAGCCGACACCCTTGCCAGGCCTTACTCGAAGCCTAAGACAAAGGAGTCGGACCCCGCGTCCGACATGTCACGGACGAACTCGTCAGACTGACGATAGGCCTGTACCGCCTCCGACATATCACGGGTGAACTCGGCGGACTGACGATAAGCCTGTACCGCCTGACGCCCGATCTCCGCACTCTTCTCGGCCAGCGCCGCCTCTGCCCGCTCCATAATCTGAGCCTTCGCCTTCAAGACCTTCGCCACAATCCGGTCGTTCGCCTCGGAGGAGATCCTCAGCAGATCAGCCTGAGCCTCCTTGTGTTTCGCCTCGGCAGCAATGCGAGCAGCCTCAGCCTCCTCCAGGCGCGACTGAAGCTCCTGGTCGCTCGCGCGGGACTTCTCCAAGGCCGACTCCAATTCGCCCAGCTTGGCTTCAAGAGACCGGGTTCGGTTGCGGGCGTTGTCGGCTGACCGCTGGGCCTTCTCCCACCTCTCCCGGTAGTCGGCAGCCTTCCGGGACTGCTTCTCGGCCCGCTCCTCCGCCTTCTTGATCTCGCCCTCGAGACCCGAGGCAACCTTGAGTTGCTCCTGAGCCTCCAACAGTTGCTTCTCGAGGGTGACGAAGCCGAGTGCCCGCTCTTCGGCCACCCGGAGCCTCATCTCGAGGTCCCTGGTCGTCCTCCCCGCCGCAGCCTGACCTCCCTCCTCTACTGCCTTCAGTTGGCTCTCGGCCCTCGCCAGAAGCCTCGCCTGTTCCTCGTAGCACTCCTCCAGGCGGATCATGTACTGGGCGAGCTAAGAGATAGAAAAAACGAGGGCGTCAGGCGGGGATCAACAGAGCCTATAAATGATGAAAGCGACCGAAAGAACACTCACCGACATGAGACAGACGCAGCTGGCAGCCCCAACGTCAGGGACCCTCATCTCCCGGACCTGCCTGCGGTCCTTCTCCAGCAGTACCGTCTCGATGAGGTTTCGGGCGCCGGCGAAAGTGAAGGCCGACCCCGACTTCTCCCCGGAGTCGGACGGTGGTTCTGCAGCCTTACCCTTACCCATCGCTTGGGGAAGAGTCATGCTGACCATGCTCGGGGCGGGGACCGCCCCTGGAATTGACAGGGTCCCGCTCGGCCAGGGCCTCGGCGCGTCCCTCCTCGTATCATCCGGAGCCGACCGAGTCGAAGGCTGGGCTGGGGATCGATCACGTCCGACCCGTCCATCTCGGGCGCGCCCGGGTGATGCCTCCGGAGAAACGGTAGTCTCGGCATCGGAGGGCTGATACAGCGTCAACTCCCGGTCCGCGCCCGCGGCGTCCCCCTGATCGGTGGGTCCGGACCCGTCTGTCGGCGTCGGAGTCGCCTGCCGGCGGGACTTCTTCGCCGGTGGGGCCCCGCTCGGGGGAGCTCGTTTCTTCCTCCGGACTGCTTCCAGTAGGGACGTCCTACCAACAGCCGTTGCCTTGTCCGACCGCATGACGTCGTCGATCTCTGCAAAAAGGACGAGGTGGTCGGAGGTTGAGAAACTGAAGGAAAGAACGAGACGAAAGAGGAGAAAAGAGCTAAAAAAGAAATGGTGGCGGGCTCACGGTCAGTGGGGACCGAGCTCAGACCAACGTTCACCAAGGTATCCTCGGAAATAAGGCAAGCCACCGAGGGGAGCCGGCCCTCGGCAACCAACCCCTTCAAGACGGCGACGCCATCGGATTCCTCCCTCGACAACCTCGATAGGCCAATCGGGGACTTCATCGGCGTCTCCCAGGTAGCCCTGATTCCCCAAGAGGGATCTGCGTCAACGAAAAAGAAACGCTCCTTCCAGCCGTGAATGGAGGAAGGAGCCTCCTTGACGAGGCCGCACCCTCGCCGCGCCGCAAAGCACCACCACCCTTTGTCCTGGGGGTGGCCGCTCAGGCCGTAGCATTCCCAAAGGACATTCAAGGTGGCGGAAACCTCGTGCATGCGGCAAAGAACCTGGAAGGCCGTCAGGGCGCGCCATGAGTTCGGCACCAGTTGCGTCGGCGCCACTCTTAAACCCCGAAGCACCTGAACGACTAAGTCCGAGGGGGGAAAGCGAAACCCAGCCTGAAGAATGCCCTCATTGATGGCAACCTTCCCTGGAGGAGGATGGGACATCCTCTCCTCAGGCCCCGGGAGCGTAACATTGCAGGCCTCGGGAAGGTGGTATCGAGCCACGAACCTATCTAGGTCTTCGGCGACCAGCTCCGACTTAATGCGGTCTGCCCTCACTTCGCCCATCCCTAATGGCCAGTGAATCTACGGTCAGGATGGGGTCAAGAAGGGGGAAAGGACCGGAACGACTGGAGTACACTAATACAAAAGGAGAAAGTATGGAGAGCCTTAAATTGAAGAATGGGGCAACTCACCGGAAGAGAAGGAAGAACGGCTCCGAGAGCGTCAAAGGAGGAGCAAGCGAACAGTCCGACGGCAATGACGGCAGCGCAAAGGAGAAACTCGAAGATGTCTGTAAAGAGAAAGGCGGACGGAGGAGGGCCCCCGGTTAAATAGGCGGAAAGGTGGGTGACGCCTCGGTGACGCCAGAGGACGCCTGGCTGCCGAAGGGTCGCTCGCGCCCCAAAGGCGAATCGACGCCATTAAGAAGTGATGTCCGCCGAAATCCTCAGACTGCCAGGTCAGCAACAACCGCCATACGCCATAAAGAAGGCGGGGAGCTCGAAGCGCGCGCGCCTCTTCGAGGGATGGCGGCAATCACGAAGCATCACTCCCTTCACCCGTTCCCCTTCTGGTTCCAGGCTCGGAAGTGGGGGGCTACTGTTACGGGGGAACTTAGCCACCATGCCCCACGTGACCGGCACGCGCGCCCAGGAAGACTACGGCAGCCCCTTGATCCAGCAATCTGACCCCGAGTCGGACATCTTCGGCTCCGCAGCCCGACCCCGAGTCGGCTGCCCCCTTGATCCAGCAATCCGACCCCGAGTCGGACATCTTCGGCTCCGCAGCCCGATCCCGAGTCGGCAGCCCCTTGATCCAGCAATCCGACCCCGAGTCGGACATCTTCGTCTCCGCAGCCCGACCCCGAGTCGGACATCTCTCGACAACGACAGGCTATTCCCCAGAGGCACGCCGCGGCCTCCTGCTCCACTACTCCCTGCAACGGTTGTATCTGGCGCTGCTCCACGATCCCCTGTAACAGCCGTACAAGGCGGAGCTCCACTACGCCCTGTCACGGCCGTACCCAGCGCTGCCCCACGACGCCCTGTAACGGCCGTGTCAGTGGCAGCTCCATCGTGCTACACGATGACCAACCCCCCAAAAGGACCCCCCAGCCTGGTATATATGCGGCTGGGGGGAGAAGGGGGAGGGTAAGCAAGAACTTCCAGAGCATTCTCCTACTTGCTACTATTATCTTTCCCTCTCCTCCAACCTCCTTTGACTTGATCGTCGGAGGGCCCCCACTACCCCAGTGGTGGTGCGAGGCTTGCTTGCAGGTTTTCCGGTGAAAAGTGGAGCGCAATCAACACCAACCAAGGCAACCCAAACGGAACCCCGTTCACACCGCTGTGCCAATCGTTCTCGGTTTGGACCACCAGCAACAATGATAATATTATTTATTGTTAATAATAAATAATAATACATATATGTATGATAATAATATATTTACATATGTATATTTATATGTCAATATATTTATATATTTAAATACTATATATATATACATATATTCATAAACATATACATATAAATGTGTATGTATATGCACATATACTATATTATTAAATGAAAGAGAGATATCCCTTTTTAGATTCTTTCTGTTAAAATTTTGTGACTAGAATATCCTTAGTTTCTCTCTTCAGAAATATCCGAACAAAAAAATATAATTAAAAAAGTTACTAGTGTGACTCTACTTTTATTTGTCTTTATTTCTTATCAATATAATGTTTTTAGGTATCCGAAACTAATTGGATTCTATTTAGAAAAAAAAGCCTCTATCTATGTCTTATCCACATCCCAACCCACTGGCTTCTTTTCAAAATTGGACTTTTTCAAAATCAAAAATAAAAAATTATTTATCTAATCCATGTATATCATCCCTCTTATCATTTAGGTTTTTTTTTTAAATTTATTTTTTTACTGTATTGTACGTTTATATTGCTGGTGTGTATATATACATACATACATACATATATACATAGATAACACACACATATACACATACATACATACATACACACACATACACACACACATACACACACACACACACACACGCTATGCTCCTTTCGTCTCTCGAGAGGAGAAGGTATCAAATTGTCTCAAGTTTAAAAGTCACATATTTTAGTTATCTTTAACCTATATGCCAATTGGATACAAAAATATATGTTTAAAATGATATAAGGTCATATTTTCCTATGACCTAATTATTAAAATCTATCGGGTTTCAATCAATACATACTTTAACATGTATAAGTGATGAATGTTATCATATATTTTAGCACAGTAGTGCAATAGAAACTATTCATTTTTGTATTCATTTGTTGCAGTTAGAGATCACTAAAATATATAATTTTTAGTTCATAGATACTTTTAGCAATATAGATCATGATTAATGATGTTAATCTTTGATTTGGATATTACATTTCTAAATTTGAATAAGTACAAAATCCCCTCTTTCCAAGAGAAGCTTAGTCAAACTAATATATAAAGTCTAGTTTTATCACACACATGGAGCAAAGGTGGGTTTACACTTAGCTTTTCCATCATTGGATAAACATTTCACATGGAGATTTGTGCAAGGATAAATCCTTGAGCAATTTAAAAGCTTATGTTCATTAAATAAATTCCAAGCCAAAAGGGAGGAAGAAAATATTAAAATAAAAAAGAAACTCTTCCAACCTCTTGCCAAAAGGGAGAAGCAACTTTTGGTTCTCGAGGCTTCATTTTTCTCTCTTTACCAATTTTTCAGGTAGAAAGAAGTCTAACTATCAATATAAAAAAAATATTTTATCTCTTAGGCTCCATTTGAGGATGCCATAGCTTTTGGCTTAGATAACTATTTTTTTTTTGGCAAAAACTGTATTTTAAGATTAAAAGCCACTTTTAAGTGAAATAGTTTTTACTCTAAAAAAATATTTAGCTGTCAAGAACCAAAAGCTGTCACGAAGCTGTAGAAATGATTTGCTATATATTTGACCAGCAAATCTAAAGCTATTTTTGAGTAACAATGACCTAAAAAGATAGATACCAAAAAAATGATTTAAATATGTTTGGCTATAAGGCAATTGATACTATGATGAAAATAGAGTTTAATAAAAACCATATAATACAATTTTTTTCTTATAGCTAATATGAATAAAATAAAATTAAAATATATAATTATCATATATATATATATGTATGTATGTATGTATGTATGTATATGTATATGTATATATATTAACAAAAAAAGAAGGTTGTATTATCACACTCCAATATCTATCTCTAAAATTAACTCATTATGCATACTATCCCACAATCAAAGATTATTCTCTAGTTAATTGCATATGGAACATACTGCAGATAATGAATATCCTAAGTAAACAAAGTCATTAGGTAGAACCATTGATATCAATCAAACTCCAAGAATCCACTCAAATAGTAATCTAATTCAATTCGGTCATACAAATCCAATTACTTGCGAGAAGAATATTAGAGAGCAAGTGCAGAGGCCCAACTTGGGCACATCTTGCCAACTATAAACATGAGTCAGAAACAGAACACACCAACCCAAGAAATGAGACCATTATATTGATCAGGAACAGAGATCACACACATCAGGAAACCAACATAGAAAAGCCCATCGATAAGAACTTCAACATCAAATCCAGGGTTTAAAACAAGATCAAAAAATTTTAAAAAAGCAGAATTTAAAAATTGATAATTTGCCAAAAGTCCTATTCCAGATATCCTGCTATCCAATAAACCCAATTTATAAAGAAGGATAAGAGAGAGGAAAGAAAGAGAAGCAAAAAAAGGACACCTTATAGCAATCCTCCAAGTGCCAACGAACTCTTAACAATTATTTGAAAATTAGAAGCAGCAATCTGTCCTCCCTGCATCGTACTCATCCTGTGCACAAACCTCTGATTAAAAAGTTAAGCATAAACACTCCCAATACATTGAAAAACAACACAAAAAGAAACAAACAACATATGGATCAATGATGTAAGCAAAGTACCTCCTGAGAATAATAGAGATGGTGGAGAGGAGAAAAGTGAAGGAACCTCCTTCTGCAACAGAGTATTGGTATCACCCTCCCCTTCTGCTCCTGCCTCCATTTCATATCAAAAAACAGAGCAAATAGATGAAACAGAGAAAAAGGTGGCACCCTTGAGTCAAACAGGTCAAAACAGAGAAAGAAAGAAATGCCAAGAAATTTTGTACCAAGTATATAGAGCAAATTCAGAGTCACAATCAATTATGGCCATATCATATATTCATGTAAATTGAAAATCTTCATAACCGTTATAAACTTTTGAATCAACACTATACTTATTGATTCTCAACGATATTATAATTGCTGTATCTGTTCATCTCTTCTTTTCTTAAGCAAAGCCTCCTATAGAGATTAACAAGATTTGAAATATCATGGCCTATATGCGTGTATGTGTATGTGTCTTCTAGACTTTGAGATAGTGCAAGTCTAATTGGAGTTCTAGGTTAAAAATGTTTGTGCTTATGTTTTGTACATTACAAACTTCCACAAACTTTGGATGATTTTTTCATAATTCTAAATTACTTTCGACATAGAAAGAAAAGACAACATATAGGATGGATAGAAAGAGCCCTTTCTTCGACTTGACCTGTAGCCTAAAACTACAGGATATAAAATGATCCAACAATTTAAGACTCACCAAAACAAGCCTCTTAATAAACTACTAATTAACAAAATAATTGAGATGTGTTCAAATGCTATTTGCTTCAAAATGCACTTTAACTTCCACATAGAGAAATCTCCATTTTGCAAAATAAAAACATTAAATAGCTAAAGACCTATATATCTTAGCATTATCAAACCAAATTTGCTTCAAAGCTCGTTAAGTATTTGTTCTTAATTCCCATGGAAAGCTCTTAGTCTCAGTCCAAACGACTTAACTTTCATCTACAAAATGGAGAATTAATCTTCAGTGACCAGTAAGAATAGAAACAATGAAGCTGACCACCGATAGAAATAGTTAAAATTTACGAACTACAAATTTCATTTGCAAAGAGAAAAAGTGAAGACATCGTTTTTGTCTTTATTTTTATGAGTAGTATATTATACATGTTCACTATAATCGATCTCATTTGTTCATACCGTGAGAATGAAATGACATTAATTGATCAACATCTATAAGATTATGTGCACTTAAGTATTACGTATTACTTCATAGGGTACCTTGAGCTGTGGATGCTGACTGCTAGTATTGACCAGATGCAAGAAATGGTTCATATTGCTAGGCCATTATACAGTAAAACTGGCCTAAAAGAAAACCATAAAAAGAATCAAATTTTTGATACAATTAGAAAAGATAAATGAAAGCCTTGTGGTAGGAAAGAACGATAAATTATAATATAATATCATATACCATACATGTACATGAAATTGTTCATGTTGATTTATACTATTATTTTAATTAAACAATTCAAGATTGGAATCAGATCGAAACTTGATGGAACCTGAAATTGCCAAGGAGACATAAATCTTAAGTTTTTCTTTCACATGATTATTCATTAAAAGCAATCAAAAAGATATCAAACGAACCACAACATTCTTGGCTCTTTTGGGATTTAATGGACAAGTACAAAACTACCATGGCCTCCAAATCCTTTAGACATTCTGTAATTTAGAAAAATGTTGTGTTATCATTTTCTCCAAAGTAGACTTCATTCTGGCATTAAAAACTCTATATTTAACATTGACATGTTTGAGATCTTGTATAGTCACCTTATTCGAAGCAATGTTCATTTCATTCCGTTCTGCGAAATTTATCTCATCTTTTAATTGCATTACCACAGGTATTCATTGCATCCTCTAGTATAACCAGTGATTTAGCTCCAGCTTAAGCTTCCTTAAAGGCTTACAATTGCTACATGATAAACCTCTACGGACAAAGAGGGCACCTCTGTAACCCTCATAGTCTCAAACTAAAAGCTATAATCATCAAACACTTCACCAGTCTTGGCATGTCTTCTCTATATCACTTCAAGCCATAGCAGCTAGAGAGATAAACAATTTGATCTTAAAGATAGTCAAAATATATCTATACAAAATGTCATCAACTTCATACTGACAGCCATAACTTGCTTCAATATTCTCACTGTTAAATTTTACTACAAAATCACCTCATGTCTCATTAGCTTCCTTCATGTTGTCTCTTTAGCTCCATCTTGGACCGCTATGCTAACAAGACTTTTACCTTCTCTTTTTTTTTGGAGACATGAAAAATTCAACTCTAGCAAGTAGATTAGTCCTTGTTCTGCCATATGAAAAGAGAAAAAAAAGGAGGGGAAGATGTTCCTAAATATCTATTGGGTGATGCACAATGGCCTACTCAACCCAGCTCTTATTATCGAAAGATTGGGTCAATATTTTTCATAGGTCCATCTGAGCTTAGGTTATAAAACTTTTGAGCTCGGCCTGATCTAAAACCGGCCGAGCATGGAGCAATAATTTATGAGCCCAATAGCCCCAACTCGCGGACCCGATATTTATATAACATATACATATATATTTAGCATATCACATAAGTATGATAAAAAAATATACTGCTAAAAATTGCCAGTCATACTAGTGGTTTAATTAAAAAAGTGTCTTCGATTAGGTCAATCGGCTAGGTTTAATGGTACTACTAACTAGATGTTCTATTGCAACAACCATGCCTACAAGTAAGAAGTAGACATGCTGCTTTTGCTAATAAAAATAATAAATAAGAACCAAGCTCAACCAAACATTGGACATTGATGAACTAATTGATAAATCACCAGACTGTCACTTTAATTGGGAACAGTTGCCCCATTATTCCATTATTCTGTCCACTGAGATTCATTACTTGTCCTATACTTCTTCCCTACTTTATTAATTTAAGCAACTTGCTATAATATTAGATTACAGGTGGTGATGGGCAGCAGCAAGATCCAGAAAATGCTTGGGCCCCATATTGGTAGCCTCATGCACTCTCTCTCTGTCTTTGTCTTCTAAGTGTCTTTGTATTATATTTGGTTATTAAAGGACATAATTGCATTCCAAGTGGAAACAGGGGCTGCTAGCTGCAGGGAAGGAGAGGCTTGGACTGGGTCAAAGTGGAGTCAGAAAAGTTGAAAAGGGCCCCACTTTGGTGGTACCACAACCAAAGGTGATGCATGACATCCACATGAAGAATATAAAGAGCAAATTAGTCCATGATTCAAACCCTACCTAACATCTGATGGATGTCATGGATAAATTTAGTTGCATATAATAAAATATAAGATGACCAAAGTGGCTGTCGATGTAACATTATTCTGCTGCTTAGATATGTTAATGTGGCTTACATTAGAGGTTCTAAAGCTATGGTGTGTGTGCTTGTCCCTGGGAGGTACATGATTTGAATTCTTTTTGAAGTGGTGTAATTTGCTAACTTCCAGCCAATTAGTCTTCCTTTCCCACTTACTTTCTAGTTAAGTAATGCCCTGGAGGAAGTCAATTGGGCAATCTTATTCTAAAGCTCCAAAAACATCCGTCTTCATAGCCATCTTTAGCGAGATGGACCTTTACTTACTTTTGTTGTCTTTGCCATTAATTTGCTCGTACTCTTCAGCAATCATGTTGTCTCGCTGTAGCAAGCCCCAAACTCAGGGTTCTTTAGGCAAGCAAAAAGATAGAAACGGAGCACACTGGAGGAGCAGCACAGCAGTTTACATAGTAGAAATACTGTGATGGAAGGCAGCAGATGAACTCACTTGATATGAACTCATTGATTGGTTAAGAGGGAAACGTATCTCCAACAGAATAGAGGAGATGGTTGAAGGATTAATATGAGAGGATGGTTGAATCTTGAAATGTGGAGCATGGCTTGGTAACAGGTATAAATTGTGCAGCAGAAATGGTGTTTGTCTGAAACTTTGATAAGTTTAGTGCATGTGAAAGCTAAATTGTGGTATAAATTGTACAGTGATTAAATTGAGCACGTAGCAGAAATAAACCAAGAAGACAAGATTTCCAAGACGCAATGGAATTCTCATATCATCTCTTCTCAACCAGAATGAACGGATTAATGGTGACCTCCTGTACAACAGTGACATATATTCTATGGATCATCATGATCAAAAGGCTCACGTATCCATGGGCAGGCAAGAAACAACCTGGCGAACTGAAACATCTTAGTAGCCAGAGGAAAAGAAAGCCCAAATTTCTCGCCATAGGAACTCAGATCACATCCATTCTGTCTTCGTAACATGGTTCGAAGTATCCTTTTTCTTTTTCGAATTCAGCAAGCTCTACTGCCAGGGCATACTCGAGAATCTCGGCGCTGACCCTAAATAAAGTTCTTAATCTTGCCCCAAGTAGGCATTAGAAGGGTGTTTTTCGTGGAAGGTAGAAGCCTTTCGGGCTGAATAGTGGCGGTGCGAACTGTCTCACGACATTCTGAACCCAGCTCACGCACCGCTTTAATGAGCGAACAGCCCAACCCTTGGAATATACTACAACCCTAGGTGGCGAAGAGCCGACATCGAGGTGCCAAACCTTCCCATCGATGTAATTCTGTTAACTGTCATCAGTCGGGTACTCCATTAGCATTTAAATGTGATGGTTGGTCTTGCACCAAGGTGGATTCTATAAAATACAAACTAAGATGAATGAAACAAACATTTATGTGCGAGCTGCTGCTAGCCTTGCTCTAGTGCGACCTCTCATTAGCTTCTTGTGGTAAGTGGTCCATGTCGAGAATCATCCTTCTCAGATCGAACAATTGCACCTGAATATCCGAATTTCGAGTTGGCCTATTGGGGACGTCGACGGGCAAGGGAGCTCTCTTCTAGAGCCTTTCTCAAGTGGGTTGACTATACAGACCCGTAAACTTAAATGAGCAGCGTGAAAACTTCACCAAAAGCTTGATGACCTGGTGTGGCAGCGAGGCTCAATTTGTGCGAGCTTTCGGGGTGCAAGCTACTGTACTAGAGGAGCGATAGTAAGCCAACAAATTACAAAAATAATATATATGGTATTATGCATGTATGAACTTATTGTTTTAGATAAAGAAAGATGGCAAAAGAATAGTGATGTTTGTTATGATCGTGTTATTTTGACTTTGGTGAAAAGCTTTTTAAATATCAGTATCCTAATGGATAAGTGTAATAACCCCAAAATATTTTTTTTATATAAAAAGGGATAGAATAGTCCTTTAAAATTGATATAAGGGGTAAAATTGGAAGCAATCAAAAGATAATGGCATAGTTGTAGATGCGTTGAAGTGGTAAGGGTAAAATTGGAAAGGAAAGTTAATGGCATAATAGTAGATATGTTGAAGTGTTAGGAGCAAAATGAGAATTTAATAATATTAAACAAAGGATGAATAGTGTTTTGATGTGACTTAATTAGGGGGTTTGCTGTGGCTTTTGGATGGAAACCGAGAGAGAGTCACAGAGGGGGAAGTCTCATACGGACAGAGAGAAGAAAAAGAAGAAGAGAAAAAGAAAGGAAGAAAAGAAGAGGAAGAAAAAGAAGAAAAAGGAAGGAAAGGAAATTCCGATTGCGCTGCCAGCTGAAGGAAAAAGTGTAGATCTCCTTCTCCTCTACGCAAGGACCTCGATTTCCAAAAAGAAAAAGGTAAATATCCATCTCTATCTAGTTTTTTGATGATATTAGGCTATACAAAGGGTGGATGTAGTCTAGAGGGGTCGGATAAGGGTTGTAGAGATGGTTAAAAGAAGAAGAATCGGATTTTGACAAATTTTTCCGGCACTACGGAAAAACTGTGTCGAAGTCCCAACTTCGGCGAATTATTTTAGGGGCCAAACGGCCTTCGATAGTGATGCATGTTACCTTTTTGGAATCCCCTATGAGTGTAGAATGTTAGGTAAAAATTTCATCAAATTTGGATATTGGAAAGTGGATCAAACCCGGGATGAAGTAACCAGCTGTCGGCCCGGGTTACTGTTCATCCGGGTGGGAAAATAGGGGATTTCATGCCATAATAGGGTATTAAGCCTAGATTAAGCTAAGGGGACCTTGTACTCATGCAAGGGAGTCCCTAATACACATAAATGGTGAGTTAATTAATAGACAAAGAAAAAAAAGAAAGAAAAGAAAAGATTTAGGGAACGGGGGAGTTGAATTAATTAAAGTTCATATATTTATTATTGGCACGTAGATTATAGCCCTTGATACAATACTAAATGTATTATAAATGCATGTATCAGTTGAGCAAGAAGCTAGGGAACAAGAGGAGGAAGTCCCCTACTGCCTACCATAAAGTTCTAGAGGCGTATCAGGGCTGTGCCAGATTGACAGGTGAGTGGGAGTTTGTACTTTGCACCATGAGCACATTCCTTATTCATTTTCATGAATGTTGCCAAGTGTGACTTGATTCCACCTGAGCTTATTGATTAATTATTGTGGTAGATCCCTCTATGTTTTGTTCTCCATGCTTGATTATTCTGTACATGCATTTGAGGAAACATTGAGAGAAATTACGAGGGGTAGATGAGTAATCAAATTGGATCTGAATTGTGAAATGGCTTCTTTTGTAAATTGATTTCATTTTCTCTATTTCAAAGACTTGTGAGTGGTAGCCTTGATTATACTCCTTTATGAATAGTTAAATTGGATCCGAATTGTGAAATGATTTCTTTTGTAAATTGATTTCATTTCCTCTATTTCAAAGACTTATAGAGCTCTTCTCATGGTATATTAAGTTGCATTGCACACCCTTAACCCCTCACTCCCAACCCTGATGTTAGTTTATGATTGGGTCGGAGTCGAGTGAGTGGTAGTCTTGATCATACTCCTTTTTAGTAGAGTATTGGGAGGGTGCATTATGGCATTTATGCATGGCTTGGCAGTATCTACAGGACACCTATAGTCGATGGGGGTTGAACATCGGCCTTTGTGCACATAGTAGCCTTCTGGGTGGGCGGAGCCCAGTCCCTTTCTAGGGGGGACACGGCCCTAGACGTAGGATCGGCCGGTCCTATGACTTATATTCTGCTTGCCGCCGGGCATAGTAAGACCCCGCGAGGTGCAGTATGGCTTTCCGCGGATGTAGAATTCCCGCGAGGTGACGTTTAGTATATAGATGTGAGATGGATTTCTGTTCTGGATACTAGCCAGCATTTACATGATCAGTGTGGTGTCTTATCCTGCATATGAATGTGATAGTGAGGAGTTGTTGCTGGTTCGCCTGGGGCGTAAAACCCACCTCCCGATAGCTGTCTAGCATTTACATTATCGGTATGGTGTCCTATCCTGCATATGCATGTGACAGTAGGGAGTTATTGCTGGTTCGCCTGGGGCGTAAAACCCACCTCCCGACAGCTGTCTAGCATTTACATTATCGATATGGTATCTTATCCTACATATGCATGTGACAGTAGGGAGTTGTTGCTGGTTCGCCTGGGGCGTAAAACCCACCTCCCGACAGCTGTCTAGTGATGATTTCGCATATTGACACCCTGATTTACATATTGGTGTGGTGTCATATTCTATGTATGCATAGGGCAGTAGGAAGTTGTTGTGGTTCGCCTGGGGCGTAAGATCCACCTCCCGATAGCTATTTATCGATGATTCAGCATATTGATACCTGATTTGTATGTTCCAGCATTATGATCTGTTGAGCATATTCATGAGTAGCATATATGTTTACTTGATTATTCCATATATGCTTCAGATGAGTTGATATTGATTGTGGTGATATTGATGATTTACTCCATATTCTCTATGTTGAGTTCATGTTCATCTTGTTATATATTGATCTTGAGATTTCATCTCGAGCTATGATTATATTCTGTCTCATGCGCATAGTACTCTATACTCCACTCACTGAGTATTCATATACTCACTCCCCAGTTTGGTATTTTTGATTGCAGGGCAGGTATTGTATAAAGAGGAGCAAGGTTAGAGATTGCCTGCTAGCTGTGCCACTCTATAGTATAGTATAATGTAGATAGAGGTTTATACCCTTTTGGCGTATTATAAACCTTCTGTTGTATATAGTGTATAGTTACAGTTATAGATCCTGTTGTGGATATGGGTTTAACCATGGATGGAATGGAAACCAGATTTTTATACAGATGAGTTATATGCCTGTGATGATGTGTTGATATATATTGTCCAGGTTCATTATGTGACAGATTATGTGATTGCTGCTCTGACAGGGAGTGTT
Organism: Phoenix dactylifera; assembly: GCF_009389715.1. Lineage (NCBI taxonomy): Eukaryota > Viridiplantae > Streptophyta > Magnoliopsida > Arecales > Arecaceae > Phoenix > Phoenix dactylifera. The sequence continues at coordinate 17,699 of NW_024068796.1, forward strand.
GTTGTATGTATTGAAATAATCCTGACAGGTCACCATAGGAAAGGTGATCATTTTGTGCATGCATCATGCCAAAATTTTTTCAGAATTTATTGATGATTGATAGGTAGTAGGGTTCTACGTTGTGACTGGTGGCCTTATGCCTACCCGCACCCTAGGACCGTCGCGGCGGCCCACCGGAAGCGGAGCGGGGGTCGTGACAATAAGGAAAAGGATATGTCATTGTCTCATGAGATTCCTCCCGCCAACTTAATTACGTGTTTTCTCTTATAATTTTATCTAGATGAATTTGATTTAGCCATGTTTGAAGTTTTTCCTTTTTCCTACACACGATATAGGGAAACAATAATATTAGCACTTAAATGTCTTGAGGAAGTCTCTTTCTTTTCATCGGATAAGCTCGAATGGCTGCTCAAGGAACTCACTTTAAAGGCAAATGTCACCCGTGTTGTGAAAGGTGGATTGCCAATTCATTGTCGCCGCGGAAAACTATCCCCCGATGAAAAAAAGAGATATTTTGGCATAAAACAAATCATAATAAGGGCCTTAAGTTGGTAGTAATGATCAAGAAGCACCTCCCTACAATTCTGATCTCGAGTATTCTCCTATTCACTGATTAAAGAAATGACTATCAAGAACGAATTAATCCTTTATTTTTTTCTAAACACTTTCTGAGACAGAAGAACGAAAAAATAAATAATCTGCTAGAGAAGAAGAATCCCAAGATCTAGGGCGTCTTTTTGTATGGAGATAACACCCTCAATTATTCAAGCGAGACCATCTGGATGATTGTCTAACCAATAAGGGAGAAAAGAAGAGAATTTCTATGTGGAGACAGTTGCCAGGTATAGAAATATGGGAAAGGGAGAGAAAGGTGAGCTTTACGGGCATCACAATCAAATTCTTTGTCACTTTTTCTCCACAAGCAACGGGGCCTGCTGCACGACTCTACCACCCAGTCAATTCTGTTTGTTCCACTTAATTCATTTTTCATGGCCACATATTTTTATGTCTAAGGAATGAAAAATATTTCTCCTATTACATGAATCAAATGTTTCATTTCATCTGAAAAAAGCCATATCTTTCTCAGCAATGTATTTGCCATTTGATCCAATAGCGTTTTGTTAGATAAGAACAAATTTGATAAATATTGGTAACTCTTGGATACAGTATTTGAACGGAAAGATCCATTAGATAATGAACTATTGGTTCAGAGCCATCTTTGGCGATGAATCAACAATTTGAAATGCCTTTCTTGCATATTCTTGATGAACCAACATTTATATATAGATGTAGGAGTAGTTCAAGAGCATCAAGCCAAAGATTGTGTTCCAGGTGGTTTTTTTCAACAGGTATTTTTGCGGAGTTTAGGAAAAGGACTTTTAGGGTCACCTACTGATTGATTTCGGACTGTTCCGGGGGCTAGCTTGGCTACTGATAGAGGAAAAAGCAGGAAGGGTCTCCAGGTGGAACCAATCATTACAAAGATTTGGGAGTTGGTCTTGATGCTGAGTTGCATGTTCAAGAAAAGAGAGTCTTTGGCTAGAGGAAAACGAAACCTTGCACATGGAGGTGAGGCGATTTAACAATATAAATCTCGCATAGAAAAGTTACAAGAGCTACACATCAACTAGATAACTCAAGCAAGATTTCTAATCTAAACTAGCGTTACTCTGTGGTGGTTACTTGAGAATTTTGAAATACTAACACCACGAAAACATTGATGAACACTTGCTGGTCGATGCACAAACATGATTCAAAATTCGAGAAAGTTGGCGAGAGCAAGCTACAATATATTGTGCTAGCAACATCGAACGACGACACCGAATCACAAGGCAATTGACCACATGATCCTTGAATATATTCAAGACAACAAATGTGGATAGCAGCCTTAATTCCCTCTAAAAATCATGTTTATATATGAGATATGCTTGCACTCATCCAACATGAGAAGCTCGAGATGAATGTGATACGCAAGGCGCATAAAGTATCTTTCGAGCCTTTTTTTTTCCCAATAACTATTTGTTCGATATTGTGGTTGTAGTATATACTATGACCTAATCATGCACGTAAACTATTTCCCGCGGTATATCCACCCTGTATACAAAAGAGGACCAATAAGCTTTTGACACATGGGCAAACGTTGCAAGGGCCCCACTCCAAAGCTATGACGTCCTCTAGCGAGGTCCAGCGTGAGGTCACCGTGCCACTCGCCACCCTCGCCCAAACGGACAACGAAGGGAGAAGCCACGAACGCCTTCCGTTTCCGTTCTCAAAAGTGAACGCATCTACTTGGGCGAGGACAACACTGGCGCTGTGTCTTTCGCTGTGTCTTTCGTGAGAGAGAGAGAGAGAGACAGTGAGAGAGAAAGAGAGGGAGGGAGGGAGGGAGAGGGAGAGTGAGAGGGAGAGAGAAGATGGCCCACAGAACCCACTATCGCCACCGACTCATCTCGCTGTCAGTCGCTCTCTCTGTCGTCCACTAGCGGGAGCCAGCCATTTTTGGCTGATACGCCCGGCCGGCAGCGGAAAGAAACGGAGGCCCCAAGCCGTCCTCGTGCAACGCACTCGAATCTCGTCCCTTTCTGGGTTGCCAACGTTCGAGACCAAGAGGTTTCCGCGTCGTCTTCGTTCATGTAGTTGAAAACAGAAGACCAAGGAGTGATCGATCAGCCAGAGCCTTCTTTTTTTTTATTTTCATCCCTTCTTTAGTTGGCCAAGTTGGAAGTCCTGCTTCGGTTAATTTTGAGCCGAAATGGAGATGACTTTTCTTGATTTAAGTTCTGTTGTTGGTCCTGGCAGTTAGAGTAGAGCAATTCAGATCATGTCATGGGCAATTATATGAATGTTGAGCTGAACATTTGTGATCCCTGAGAATTTTATTTACCTACTTGAATTTTAAGCCACTTCTCATTGATAGATCTTGGATGTTTAGTAGCAACTCAGGTTAAAAAAAATATCATACCGACCAGGTAAGCTTGGTGAAATAGAGTAATTAGATTCATTGCTTGAGCAAGTTTAGAGTGGCCCACAACGACTTACTTCGTAACCCTTTTCGTCCTACATTGAAGCAATATATTGATGTGGGTACGTGCTTGTGGACCTTATACTTACCTTCAAATCGTACTTGATCATACGCTAACCTTATGCATCTGACATTGGAAAACATTACAATGACTTGAAATTCAGAAACATGAAAAGGTATTCAATCTCAGAAACGTTACAACGGCTCAATTTGTCAAGTTAATTAACTAGTTAATCATACCATCTCAGACATAACCCCCTTAACCAAATCTATCAATCTAACGCACACCAATCGAATCGAGTTACATCTTTCTTGATGTAAAATTGAATCGAATAACTTGTTCAACAAGCACATTGGTTCAAATCATCGAACTAGTTATGAGACATTTAGATCCGATCCGAACCGAACCCAATCGCCGACCTAGTTAAGTGCGACAGCCATGTTACTGCTTTTCAAAAAATGGAACCCAGAGCTACAAAACGGTTGTTGCACAAACCGGTGGCCGGATTTTTCGTCTGCACTCTAAGACACCGCCAGGGTTTTTCAGCGAAACCGCCCACGAGAAGAGCTGAAAGCTTAGGTTCCAATCCTACCAACCCTCAAATAAACGCAGACCGGCTCACGTGTCCCCCCCCCGTCCCGTCCCAAGCAAACCTGCACGTGTTTCGCAATCCCCACCTCCTCCCCTCCGTTCCGTCCCGTTCCGTTTCGTCCACTTCCGCCTTACGGCCTAAGTAACACCAGCCCTCGCTCTCGCCCTTTGGCCCCCTTCCTCCCCACCCATATAAGAACCCATGGGGAGTCCCACACACCGAAGACCCTGTATTAACCATTTTCCAATCTTCATTTCTCTCGCTATACCCAATCTCTCCATCACCTCCTTCTCCTCCTCCTCTTCAAATCTCTTACATAGATAGATAGAGTTGTTCCTGTGTTGATTCGAGTAGTAGTAGTGAGAAGTGGTCGAGCTAAGAAGCTTCGCTACCAGCCCGACATGCCATCTCGGTCCCTCCTTTTGGAACGACTAGTTGTCATCCGCTGCCGCTCGCAAGCAGTCGAAGCCTCCTCCTGCCGTGTCCTCCTCCCGGAGAGCCGGGTTCTCTGGCTCAACCGCGTCACCGGCCTCATCTTCTGCTGCCTTGTCTGTCTCCTCTTCCCCAATCGTTAAGTACTCCTTCACCATGGGCCTCAGCTCCAATCAGGCTTCCGCCACCGGCCTCGACTGGTCGCAGGTATATCGCATCTCATCGATCCCCACCTATATATATATGTGTGTGTGATCTGTTTTGATAGCCAAACTCTCTTTCTTCATCTGATCGATGAGGTTTTTGAAGGATATATTGAGGAGTGGAGGGCTGGAGATGCCGAAGCCGGTGAGCCAGGCGAGGAACCTGCAGCCGCAGCAGCAGCAGCAGAGGCAGCACTGGCCGCCGCTGGTGTGCCCGAGGTGCCAGTCCAATAACACCAAGTTCTGCTACTACAACAACTACAGCAAGTCGCAGCCACGGCACTTCTGCAAGACCTGCCGCCGGCACTGGACCGAGGGCGGCACCCTCCGCAACGTCCCCGTCGGCGGCGGCCGCAAGAACAAGCGCCAGAAGAGCACTCCAACCACCTCCACCGCTGGCAACGCTTCTGCTGCTGATAGCGATACAAATGCCAGCGTCATAAATAGCAGTCCGGTGATGCCTCCTCAGCCTCAGCGGCAGCAGAAGCAGTCCCTACCGTTCTCCCGGGATCATAGCAGCATCATCTTTCCTGAAGTTCTCCGCCAGGTGCTGCTTCGCCCGCCGGAGCTGCCGATGCAGGCCGAATACGGCGTTGCCGGCAGCTTCATCACCTCGCTGCTGGCAACTGATCCCCTGCTGCCACCACCTTCTCAATTCTCCACCACAATGCCCCTCACCATCGACTCATACAGCAACATCATCAATCCTTTCTCCTCCTCCTCCTCCTCCTCCTACCCTTATGTCCCCGTTGCTGAGGGTCAGAGCCCCAGCATCAACGTTACCATGGGGAGCTCATGGCAGGTCGCTCCTCCTCCGCAGCCCGTTCCAGATCCTTCTTCAGCGTATTGGAGTGGTTGGGAGGATGACATGGCCAGCTTTGTTACTACAGAGCTCAAACTTCCCAGCCGCGACAAAACCGAGCAGCCATGAAGGAAGATAGGAATGTTTGTCCTTGTTGCTCCTTTTTTTTTCTAAAAATCCTTGTTGCTCCTTTGGTGTTTACAATTTAGGACGGTGTGCGCTAGAATGCTACAGTGATGTGCAGTGCTATGTCAAGTATCTTGTCAGGATGTGATACCATCCTTTCGAGTGCGGTTTCAGCTTGTAGGGTTAAGTGTCTGTCCTCCTTTTATCTACTTCCATTGCAGTGTAGGCCATCGCTTCTGTGGATAAGCAATAATAATCAGTTAGTGTGATACAGTTGGAAGAGGAAAAGCAGGGCATGATCTCTCCCCCCCCCCCCCCCCCCCCCCCCCCCCCCCCCCCCTCTTTTTTTTCCTACAGTCGAGTCCGAGTTGTTCCAATCGTTTCCTGTGAGAGTACATGTTCTGAATCATGCATATCGAAGAGCAGGGCATGATCTCTTCCCGTCCCCCATCCTTTTTTTTCCTACAGTCGAGTCCGAGTTGTTCCAATCGTTTCCTGTGAGAGTACATGCTCTGAATCATGCATATCGCTGCATGACAATAAATGGTAGTGGACCTACTCACAAATCTTTTGGATCACAATTAGCTGAAGCGAGAGTAGCAGCAGCAGCAGCTTCTGGTTACCTACCATTGCAAGGACATGCATCAGGCAAAACATTAAGCTGCCATATACTCTTATAATAACCTGTCGGCACGAGAGTGGAGCGGACGACTACGACCTGTTTAGAAATATCTAAATTATGGTTCATGTTGAAATAATCTTACAGGCAAAACATGTATATAGAAGATTAATGGGGCAGATGGCCTCATATGTAGCCAATCATATATAGCCAATCATTTCGAAAATACTTAGAATGAAGGAGAAGGAGCTATGTGGTATATTTTGAAATTTATTATTTTTTTTATTTTTTTTAGATGTATTCGTATGTAATGTATGATAATCTATTTTAGTAAAAAAAAAAAAATCCTATCGAGCTGTGCACATTAGGAGCGAGCACGAACCCATTTCGAGTTTTTGGATAAATTAGCCTGTGGGATTCAGCAAACTGCGGTCATATAATCATTCATTCACCACGTTGAACATCCAGGCACTGACTCCTTGGGCAGTTATATGTCAGTGAAGGGATTCGTGGCAAATTGCTTTGCAGTTCGAAAGTTCATCCAATTTGTTTAAGAATTTATCTAGCGATTGGTGGGCTGCTTTGCCAATCATATGCACCTGCACTTGCTTATTTTATTCACTCTCTGCATAGTGTCTGTTGGACACATTCATGGTGGAAGCTGTAGTATGTGGGAGACTGACTTCCACTTTTAGACAGGTGGAAGTAGGGAATTCTTTTTAATTGAAAAAAAAAACCCTGCTTTCATGGATTGCTGGAATTTATAGCTGAAAGAGATCACGCATTACTTTTGCTGCATGCACATTTGCTTCCTTTCTCATGCCACATAAGCTGCTAAACATAAACAAAATCCCCATCCTAACTGTAATTTTGTTATAGCACTGAAATTTCCTTCTTACATTGATTTAAATAAAAACAAAAGTGGGACAGCATGGGGTACCTTGAACTGTATACCCCTGAACAAGACAAACTCCGAATGGTAAAAAGAATCAGTTGAGGTCCAACCAGCCGGCAGCATCATCCCTTTTCGCTTTCACTTTAATGTACATTTGGGAATAAAGGAAGCTGGGTAACTCTTGAATCAGGGAGCAGTACGGCTGCATTGGTTCTCTCACAAATCGGCCAAGCAAGTGAACATGGGAGCATGGGTATCACAGGCCTACCACATCCATATCTATCTATACACAAAACTATGATAGCATCAAGTTGGGAAGAGCCCTGTTGAATTGTGGGACAAATGATTCCATCCCCAGCCAAGGGCTTTAGCAATTTCTTGGAGCAATGGAGGAATTTATACCCGAATTGGAAAGCCAAAATTCTGAAATGTCCTGATTTCACCCCCACGACTCGCAGTCAAAATAACTAATCCCCAGGCTGACCTGCTCTGCCCCGGCATGCCCCCATCGGAAATATCACCAATACTAGGAGGGCTCTGTTTGTTTGCTGTCATGAGCTCTTCAGGCCAGGTAGCAGAAACCTTGTCACAATAGTTGCTCGAGTTTATATCTATATACCGACAAGCAGGAAAAGGTGAATGCTGGTGCCCATTTGCCTCAACCAGCAGCTGTGGATTTGCCTTGGAAACTCCATTCAGTCTATCGCATCGAGTCCCTGGCTTCCCTCCCATGCTGCTGGTCGGCCAAGCAACAGCAACTGTCACATCCCGGCAATGAAAATGCTCGTAAGAATGCATAACAGTGGCAACACCTTTGCTTCTACTAGGTTGAGAATCATCGTCATATTTCCACGCAAACACATGCGAGTCCTCACTAGCACAAATCACATACTTCCCATCCACAGTCACACAGGCTGAAATTTGGCTGCTTGTGTTGCGAAAACCTGAAAAAGAATAGCCATATATCAATTTCAGCTAACATCATAAAGAACAACGAAAACATTTTTTGGATATCGTACAGAAATATTGCAAACTCCATGATAATATCAAATCAAATAGAAAACTTGAATATGATTCATAAATCCAAAACTGTTACAAGCAAAAATCAAATGGGATGACATTACATACATTGGAAACAGGATGGCTTCCATAAACAGTAAACATGGTTAAATATGCAGTAAATTAGTAGTTTAAAGTGTAGATCAGGATGATAGAAACAAGATCCTCATAATTAAACAGACTATTAATTTCTAGATAAATTTGATAAAAAATAACAAAAGAAGGCCTTTGATCAGGATTTTGTCTGTTCAAATCATGACACTTTCCAGATCCATCACAAAAATTGTTATGCCTGTTTTATTGAGCACTAATATCTCCTCAAAAGTATCACATGCTATGCAAATTTGACATGCCCATTAATTAATGGAGGCAATTTTGGGATTACAAAATGTAGACTACTGAGATTTGGTGGATAGTTCTTAATTGCCAGAATCCAGAGAGGGTACTGCTGCGAGTATGAGGAAGTAAATATTCTAAAAACACTTGAAGGAAGGTCGTGGGATGCCGATTCAAGTTTCTAGGGTGTTTCTGGAGCAGGTATATTACCTAGGTAGAAGCTTCCTGCAACAAAGCGATGGTTGCAGGCAAATATTCCAGTCCAAGGCATGAGACTTCTTTAGTAAGACTATTGATCATGTCCCAGGATTAGCATGCACAGTTAATCTTGGTATGTGACATGGGATGAAGATCTATAACTCGTTGCAGGAAGATCAACCAAGTTAAGAACTCACATATCATTTGTCAAACCACCCTATTGGTCCATTCACTTTAACAACTGTCATGTTTTGCTTCCTCAAAAAAAGGTGATTGCATCAGCAACCGGCAAAATAATTGGTCATCATGGTAACTTTTGCTATGCCCTTTTAACAAGAAAACTTAGTTAATTTCTCCTGTTAAAAAGATGTTTTCTTTATAAGTTAGTTTTGACATGAACAATGAGAAGATATCTTGCCTTAGTTGAAACAATAAAACTGAATGCTGAAGCTACGCACTTTTGTTTCTATGTGTTGCAGAAAAATATTACCTGCATAAAAAGTGATTCATGTGCATCATAGTTCATTAATAAGATATTTCTGTTAACCCATCATAAGCTTGTGGTCCAGCCCTAACTTATTATATGCCATCGTTCATGCATCATAGCTCCCTACCTTGGATCAAAATCCTTCTGATCTTTCTAAAGGCATATTGGGCACTGCTTCTTTGATTACAGCAACAATAATGTCACCAATATGAGCATATCGGTGATTACCAGCTCTCCTACCTCTAAATCCACTAACATCCGTACTGTCCCTACTGTAGATTTCACCAGTTCCCAAATGCCATCTCCAGCCTCCTCAGTAGTCCATAAACCTAACCGTCTGTCAAATCTGAAACCTAAGATGTCCAATCTCCATGCCACAATTCTAGGCATTAATCAGTTAAAAAAAAAAACCAAACACAGATGAAGTTTAAGGATCAGTACGCCATGCTAATGAAAGAATCAAGCAAGTGAGAACGGGAGAAACAAAAGGAAGTATTCCATTTCACATTAAAATTTTTATACATTGAAAGGATTTGATGTGTAGACATAGTTAATAATAAATTGAAGCTATGCCTTCAATGAACTTAGTTGAGAGTATCAAGGGAATTGGGTCATCAAATCCCTGATCCTCTGCTGCCTCGCATCTAGTTACTCATACTATCACACCATAGCCCTCACCTCCTACCTCCAGTCCCCAGCACCCTCTTTCCTCTCATGTTTTCTAATCAACATTGAGGATGGTAATCGCATTGCAGACGACAGCCCTCTTAATGGCTTCTTCAACTCTCATCAATTACTAAAGTTTTAGCTTTTGTTCACTCCTCTGATTGCCCATAAGTTCTCTTTTAGTCCTTGTTTTTTGAAAATCTACCAATCACTTTGAGGGGGAAAGAACATTTTCGAAGACAAGCTCTATGAAAGATGCAACTTTGAGATTCCATTATAAGATGATTAATACCTCTGTCTTCTGCAAGACTTTTGTTTTCTAATTCTACCTTGTTCTTTATCGCTTCTATGCCTAGATCTCTTGCTACTAAATTTGGTGTACCCTGGGGTGTTGTACTTACAAGTAGCTACATTTTGACTCCTAGAATAATTAGAAACATGGTGTGAAAACTGAATTTCAGCTTCAGCAGTGCTTATGGAGTTCCAATTTCAGAGTTTTGATTGTCTTGGCAGCATTGCTCCAAATTTCAGGTTTCATTCATAGAAATCAAGAATTCAAAAAATTGGAAACATTAAAGAAAGACAAAGAAACCAAACAAATTATTAACAACATTTTACAGTATTTTCTTGCAGTATAGGTTCTTTATGTGTAGTTTCAACAACTTTAGGCAATAGCAGTGAAATTCACAAAGCATTCGGCTATTTTTATATTGTGCACATGTAACAAGGAAGGTGAAATATGATTATAATTAGGACCGGAAAAATTCAAATTCAACAAGCCATATTTGTTTTAGCTTCACTGGAGCTAGTACTATAATATTGGAAATGAACCTAGCTTGAGCTTCAATGGAACCAACTACAAATAAATATATCGAAGACCACTAATTCTTAATAGCTGGAACATGAACTTAATTTGTATTGCTGTAAAAAAATTTGAAGTTCTTTATATCAAGGTTTTCATCCTCTAATTGTTATAATGGCTTTCATTCTTCACATGGTTCACTCTAGATTAAAAAGATACGGACCCTTCCAAACTGAAACTTAAAAAGCTCATTTTAAAGAGGGAAAACCAAGCCATTTCACCTCAATTGCTAAACTACATTTGGCAGATCTTTAATACAAATTGTAGCTATGCTGGCATCTTCAATTCAATCTCACATTTCATATTGCCATAACTGAAAGCAGATAGATACAATGATCATACTAATAATTCTTGGATCATCTATGAGGAGATAGCTACAAAGTGCTATCCTTGCTTGAAGATGGGATGGACGATGCATTAAGTATTCCAAATTCAAGCATATGGGAGAAGATGACAATCTTGAGTAAGATTTGGACTTTTCTTCAAAAATTGGTAAGTACAAATCATTCACACTAGAATACACGGGAAATATGCTACCAACTTCATAGTCCATTTTTGGAAATTGTATAGAGATCCTTGTCTCAAAGACTGCAAGCAGTTAATGGACAGCCAAGGGGAGTGCCTAGTACCTTGGTGCTAAATATGGGCCGAGAGGTCAAGATGGACCAAAATAATAAATTATAAAAAACAATAAGAGAAACATAAAATAAACAGTAATAATCAACAATACAAAAGAATATCTAAGAACTAAGAATTGAGGTATCAACATGGCAGGATCCAGTACAAAGCTACAACCAATCACATCCTCCACACTCTAACATGATAAAAAATGTTAAGATGGGGCACCCAAGCAGGCTGTCTAGGCAGCTAAAGCAGTCATCTTTTAAATGAAAATTTTGAAAATTTTCTAATCTCTACTAATATAACTTAAGCTATGTTGTATAACTTGCAAATATGCAACCTTATGTATACTGTATAGTGAGAGCATAATTTCAAGGAGAGGCTTCTACCTTTGAATTTGTGAACCAATTCAACACCATCAATTACCCGGATTCGTGAATCTGCAGATGTAATCAGCACTTTTGAGAAGCTCCCTGGGGCAAACTGTCGAATAGAACTAATCAGCAAAGCCAACCATATAATGTTCTGAAATTTACTACTAGATGGAGAACCTCAAAAAATTAGTGAGATACGATCAGAATAAAGATAATTCATGCCTTTTGCAATTAGATACCTGGAAACCAGTAATTTTCTTGTGACTGGACTTCTTTTTCTTGTTTTGCAAGTCAATTTGACATTTTTGAACAAGTTTATTATCTGGAAGAACAAATAAAAGGTTACAGAGTATAAACATACAGGTCCTTCACTTAGATTTGGCGTAGCAAAAAGCTCCCTATCAGACAAGCAAAAAAAGTTCACTATAAGACACATGAGGGGGGAAAAGAAGTGGGGAAGGGAGGGGGAGGGAGGGAGATAGAGAGAAGAGAGAGAGAGATAAGTTCGTGATGGTCCATACCAGATGTGTCGTACAAGAGGCAACTTCCCTTGTGTGAACCAACTAGTGCACCCTTCAGAAGCCAACAGATAACAAGCATTAAGACAAACCTGGAGGATCGATTCAAAGTCTTGGAGATGTAATTGTAAATTGAAACATTAAAAATGAAGTAATCACAGTATCAAGCATAAAAACCTGTCCATCAGGCGTATAGCATGCAGCAGTGACCATTTCATGCAAATCATTCCAGTCAACTATTTGACGATCAGGAATACTCCATATGCGAACTTTCTCATCTAGGGATCCACTAATGAAGTATCTATCGTCAACAGGATTGAATTGGATGCAAGTCACTACATCAAGGAAAGTGAAGAAAGCATCACGAAGACATTAGGTAGTTAAGAAGCCTAAACCAAAATGAAGGACCAATGCAAGACAAAAAAGCACATAATATACTTACCATAGTCACTGTGAGAGAATGTTTTCAAGCAGGAATTGCTAGACATGTGCCATAGTCGAACTGTTTTGTCCATTGAAGATGATAGCAGATACTGTGATGCAAATAGACTCAATATCACTCAGTACTACAAGTAATAATGACAAACTCCTGACTCCAAATATTTATTTATCTTAAATAAGCATCGCTCAGGAACACTAAAAGCAGCACAATACTGATAAACAAAGATATATATATATATATATATATATATATATATATATATATATATATATATATATAAAATAGAAATCTTAGAAAGCTCTCCTATGAGTGGTTACTGAAACTAGCAAATACATATTCCTGTAATGCACAAAAATTCATAATATATAATCACATGACTGTTAAGCCACATAGTTTATACATTCACGAATAAATAGTCTAATTGTGTCCATAATACTTCTGCTTTACTTTTTCTCTAGTTTCAAATAAAATAGACATAACAGAAAGAAACAACATCTACAAAATACTAAATGGCATCTGATTTCATTGTAAATTAATTAAAGATGGTGCCAAGAAATTGGTTTCCTAAATTATAAAAAAATGCAGGGCTTAAAAGGAAGCTGCAAATACAATATGAGCAAGAGTCAGAAAATAAGGCCAAGTTCGATATAAATAAGATGAACTTATTTATGATAATTTTCTGCAGAATCTTTGGCCTCTCATATTTTATGTAGATTGTTAACCTTAAGAAGTAATGCTGCAAAATCAAAGACGTGAAGCACTGAATTGATAATATGTATAACAGGAATATAGATAATGATCTCGCGGGTCCGACAGGGTTCAGCCTGTTAAACCTAAATTTCAGGGTCTACTAGAACTTGGGTCTAATATTTTAATGAAAGTGCATTAGAAAGGCAGGTTCACTGAGATTTTTTATGGAGTTTCTAAAATAGGAGAAGCTAAATATTTTGTTTACTGGAAATTTAAAGTTTACTTCAATTTTTATTGGGAAAGTCCTACAAAGGTCAAAAATAAGGCAAGAAACAAGTGCATGGGTATTAGGGATACTTTAGATTAAAAATTATAGATGGAAAAACTGTAATAAGATAGACGAGGAAGGCGGCATTAGACCACCAAATTACTAGCAATCACATCTAAGATCATAGGGTTTCACATTTAGCACATGGAACACCATGAAGAAGAACAGATAGAATCTTTGCCTTGTTTCTCAAAATCTGGTATGTATTACAATGGCAGATTTCACTTATACAGGCCTTTCTAACTTTCTTGTAGCATTAGGAATTAGGATTATATAGTATATAGAGAAGGAGAAAATTTTTACTCGAACCTACTTTCAGTCCATTCCTTTTAATTAAATTTATATGACTTTAGGTCAAACACCAGTCGTGTTTCTGGACATCTACTTTCTGTGGGTTTATGGTCTATGACACTACATTTGTTTTTCCAAAGATCCCACCTCCATAAAATTTTTCCTTATTATAAAACCAAGATTATCCTCGCCCAACCACTAAATTCTTTGAGAACACATAATAATGAGTTTGCCTCATCGCCACCATTATTAAATCATCAGCATTAACCAACTGGCCTGTAGATGTAATGAGATGGAGGTGCTCTAGCTTTAACATATTCTTTTTTTGACTGGAATATCGTTAACATATTCAAATATCACGCAACTAGGTTTCAAATCTAGGACTTGAATCTACAGAACCTACTTAAGTGCCTGTTTAATTTTGCTGCTTTTTAAACCATGTGAAAATAGAATAAGGACAAGGTGACAAAAATTTGATAGGGTCAGATTCTATTAGCAAGCTACACATTTTGCCCAACTAAAAATCAAATGTTTGACTTGACTTAGAACCACTGGGAACTAGATGAGTCAAATTCCAAAATTTTATCTACTACACGATCTTGAACAGAGTTTTCAATTTTTTTCTGAATATCCAAACACTCTATCAATATCCTTAATGAGTTAATACTGATCAGACTTGTAGTTTTATTTATTTTGAACGATTCACTAAGTGCATAAATTACAATGACTTAACACAAATGAACTCACGAACATTCATACTTGACTTTCTGGCTTGAATTTTCTATGTTGAGCTATAATTTGAATCAATATAATTCTCTAGCTCTGGAATACGCAACACAAAAGTATGAGAGCCAATGTAACTGATCCACCAAAGTATAGAGATGATGTATTAATATTTTTGATGAATGTAATTCAATGGCTTGGAATACTAATACAATGAACAAAAGTTCCTTAACCAATATGTAATTCAAGATGTTACCTCTTGCAGAAAGTAAGTACATCATTTTATTTCACTCATTTCAGTATTACCATAACCATAGCCATCAAGCCTTGTCCCAAATGTTCAGTGTTTGGCTTTATGTATCCTCATTCACCAACAAACCCACTAATTATAGTACCTTCTGCATAAATAGCCAATATAGGGGCAAGGCAAAATTATAAAACACAAAGGAACTACAGCTTTCCTAGAACTTCTACCACAATGTTGTTCGCATGAGTACTACTTCCCCAAGCATGTTAGTCTTTTATAATATCTAAAACCTGTTATTGTGACCTAGTGGTTTTTTTCCCTTCTTGGTTTGATTTCTTGCAAAAACAATGGAACAGCCTTATTTCTCTCCACAATATGGTCCCAGAAATGCGTAGTCTTCTTAGACACATCCCCAGCAAATTTCTTGCTGTAATGGCATTACTACCTAAGAAAAAAAATTACAGTAACCATTTGTTCTAGCAGCATTATTGCCTAGGGATGACATCAAAGTTACACAGCATAATAAATCTTAGCTGCAAAACCCTCCCCCCATCAAAAGCAGATACACAAAAAGAAGTCATGGACATAAACCCCACAAGAAACTTTAGGTTAATACAACATCAAATAAACTATCATTGCATGTATGTATGTGCAGGCATAAATGTTACATGGTAGAAAAACACAAGAAAAATGACAAAATATATGATCTAACTTTTCTTAAATCCAGAATCTTCTTATGTTGCAACATGTAAGCTTCTTTTCTTGGTTCATGGATGTTGAAACAATCAAAGTCAGTTCACTTTTTTACTTTTTTTTTTTTTGCCGTTTTAGCCATCTCTCCACATTGGGACCCGAGGGCTTCAGAATTTTGCATTTTAGAAAAGATTTTGGATGTCCATATGGAGATTTGCTGCTCATGTTAGAGCTCTAATTTACTTAGAATAAGAGTCATGGAGAAAAGGAAGGGTGCATATGTTGTAAACTTTCTTTTATATCAATTCTTCCTTTATTCGCTTCTTTAACTTTCTTTTATATTATTTATCTTTTTGTAAACAAAATTGCATATGTTGTTTGCTTAATTCAATTCTCGGTTAGCTAAAAACCCACTAGAACCATATTCCTCCTATCCTCACCTTTTTTTCTTCCTCTCTTTCTTCCTCTTTTGTCTATTCCCTCTTCCTCTCCTAGTCTAATATCAATTCTTCCTTTATTCTCTTCTTTAACTTTCTTTTATATCATATATCTTTTTGTGAACAAAATTACATATGCAGTTTGCTTAATTCAATTATAGGTCAACGAGGAACTTTCTCGGTTAGCCAAAAACCCTCTAGAACCGTATTCCTCCTATCTTTACAAGGTAGTGCCTCCTTTCAGGTCAGAGCTGGACTTTAGGAAGGAATGAGATGAAAATCAGCTTTTGACATGATATTTTTGTGAAAGGATTTTAACCAGAGTCTTTTCCTTACTTTTTACAGGAATAATGGCAAAGGTTTTGGATGACCAGGAAACGAGGTAAAATTTGATGATTAGATGCTTTAAAACTTAAACTAGCTTAAGATTCAAGAATTGCTCCTATGGGTAAATGTGTTATAAGGGAAAGGAAATACCAATTAAATGCAAGACAAAGGCATTTCAACGAGTCTTTATGGACAAACCATTCCTAAACAATTTAATGAAAAAGCTGTTATCAGTAGGACATTTCCATGCCCTGATGGAGACAAGCCGGACTTCATGTCTTAATGAGGTTCAGAAAAAAAACAGAAGGAAAAATCATTCCTTAGCAATTAGTTGAAAAAAACATTACCAATTGGTATTCCATGCCATATTGGAGAGAAGGCTGCTGCATGTACTTTAAAACATAAGCATAGAAGTGGACTGCATGTCATCATGAGATTTAGAAAACAACAACAACAAAAGCAATAATCTGATTAAAAGATACTATGGCATCTGACAACAGCGAATTGTGTGGTTTATAGCTTAGCAGAGGGAATCTTCTATCTACGATAACATTGTCGTTGGGAATTGGCTCGACCGAGATGCCGAGCTACTAGAGGGCTTAGACAATTGACTGTTTAGACCATGGAGATGGCCAAAGATCGTGATGTGCCACCAAGGTGGCGAGGAGGTGGTCATTGTGCTCAAATGGCAATGGCTCCAATGTTGGATGCTCCCGATGTAGTACCGGAAAGAGGAGATTGTGCTTGGACCTTCACTGCAATGCCGGATCCAACCCGAAACAACAAAAACGAAGAAGTCCTCATGCCGGAGAATGTTCGGCAAGGGACCCTCCGATGCTTGAGTCAGACGGACTCTCAAGGAATAACGGAGGTGTTGTGAGAGTAGCACAAGAGAGTAAGAGGACTCGAGAGCATTTACTTGGGTCCCTCGAAAAAAATTTATATAGAAAAGGGTCAGTGCCCGTCATCGAGAAATTTGGGCCTACAGGTCGGCAGTTTTTGGTAGCCCATTGCAGGTTTTGAAGGTCACATGCGAGCGTTTCAGCCATGCATCTCACCCACGCAGTTATAGGAACCGCTCTCGGTCATCGCCGAGGTGTCGCTAGCTTAGGAGAGAATTTGAAATTCGAAGGACTCTGTATGCCTTTGGGTCGGCCATGTGGCAAGCTTTGGCTGGTTGATAAGAGGCTTTATGGCAAGCTCTGATTGGTCGATCGGCCACATCAATTGTGATCAGTTTCAAGGCGTATCACTTGCCCCCCACTTCCGAGGCTGAGCTAACTTGTTAACTCGAGAAATGGAAGTAGACTTGCAGGTAAGGCCGACCAACCGAGGTGAGCTATGAAGCCGGGTTGTGAAATCAAGCAACGAAGCCGAGCCATCGCAGCCATCTCTTCGATTTTGTTGCAGAGATCTTCTAGATACCTCATTTATGAAGGACGGGCCGATGTCTGCACTTTCTGAAGCGGTATCATTCGTAGCAGGAATATCAGTGCTCCACAAGGAAAACCCCTAGATGAAGTGGAAAATGGACTAAGAGTTTACACTACCCAAGGATGAGAAGGAGCTCTGAAAGTGGTCGGTCGGGTCTTATTTTCTCATTGTGCGCACTGCTATTGAGGTAAGGCTACAAGCTTCGCTACTTCGAAGTTCTTCTTTGATCAATAGAACTGACCATTTCTTTTCTGCTCACACGGGGTCTACGCTGCATGGGTGCTCGTCGAGATCACCCACACCTACCAGCACAACTCAGAGAGTGCCGATCGTCGGATCCATGAGGCCAAGTGAGGAAAGGCTCAGGCCAAGGAGAAGCAATCGACAACCGAGAAGGCGAGGAAGGAGGCTGAGGCTTAAGCTCGTCTCTTCGAGAAAAGGGTCGGCGCTGCCGAGGCCCAGCTCAACCTGTTGGAGGCCAAGCTCAAGAGGATCCAACAGGAGATCAACAAGGAGATGGGTGGTGCATCAACATTGCCGCACGAAGAGAAACAGATGAAAAATCCTTGTGCCCACAATGCACCGACCAAATCAGAAAGGAGGACGAGGACGAGATCGCTCATCTCAATGGCCTAGTGGCAGAGGCTGAGAGCAGAGCTTTTCGAGCCGAAGAGAGGTTCGCCTAGGCGGAAGACAAGGCCAGTCTAATCTAAGGAGAAAGCTATCCAAGACGAGAAGAAAGCCGCCCAAGTTGAGGAGGCCCGACGGGCGACCACAGAGTACAAAAACTTGCAGAAGTTTCGCAACGAGATGCTGGAAGCCACTAGAGACTACTTCAAAAAGAGCTTCACCATTTATAGGGGAAGGGTCAACAAGCTGCTTCCCAAGGTCGACCTCAACTCAATCACCTTTTCGGGAGAATCTTCTAGTGAAGAGGATTTCTTGGGAGGAGCCGAAAAAGAAGAAAAAGAGGAGGAACGAGAAGAAGAAGAAGAGGAAAGAGAGTAGGATAGTCCCCCAACTTGGGTATTCACAAACTGCGGTTTTGTATATTCCTTTTCTTTCTCTTGCTCTTTTGTAACCTTCTCCTTTGAAATAAAATGAACTATCCTTTTATGTTCCTCTAGTCCGTTTGCTTTTCATTAAGTGTTCTGCTCAAAGTTGCTCAATCCATAGGCCTAACTAAGGTTGCAAATGGGTCGGGTCGACCCGAGACCCGATCCGGCCCGATCCGTGTAGACCCGACCCGACCCGAATTTTAGGACCCGCGGGTCCGGGTCGGGTCCTAAAATTGGACCCGAATCATTTTATGGGTCGGGTCTGGGTTTACCGAACGGACCCGACCCGACCCGAATAGACCCGAAGAGAAAGAGAGAGGGGAAAAAAAGCAAAAGAGAGTTTTTTTTTCTTTTTTTTTTGTATGGGTCGTGGTATTATTGATCCGTCTGGATCCTCTCTCGATCTATTATATTGTTGATACCTCTGGTGTCTCGGTAGCTTGCTTTTTTTTTTCCTTCTATTTTTTTGTTTCTGTTTTTTTTTAACTTTTGCAGGGGTGAAGTGTGGGAACACTCAACTGAATATGGGTCATGTGCCAGTTTTCTGCAATGGAATTGGATTTTGGAAGAAGGTCTGGGATTTTTTTAGTCTTCGTGAGAGGGGAGCTGGGAGACACCAAGTTCCGTCCAATCAGTCATATGGACAAAAAATAGTGTGATATGAAATTTGGCTTGTAGACCGACTTAGTAAGTCCGGGGCCATCTATTCTGGCTGGAGGTCAATTGCAAGTCTTTCAAGTCATGGGTCACCCAGCACCTCATAATTATGATGTGACCAAATTAGATTTGTCCAAATTATTTCCTAAAAGCATAAAAAAATTGGACCTGCTTCGGACCCGAACCCGACCCGACTCCAACCCGGACCCGACTCCAACCCGACCCGGACCCGACTCGGACCTGACCCAACCCGATCTTCAACCGGGTCGGGTCTGGGTCCAAAATTAGGACCCGAACAAAAAATCGGGTCGGATCGAGGTCACCCAGGACCCGACCCGACCCGACCCATTTGCACCCCTAGGCCTAACTCATGCTTTTGCCAAGTTTGTTAAGTCATTTGAAGCAGTTCTACGCCATATGTAAGCTTCATTGTAGCTCAGTGTATGAGCCAATGTAGGTCTGCTCGAGCAGGCCAGCATGCGAGTTATCATCAGTCCAATGAGGCAGATTGGTGCATGAGCTAAGGCAGGTTCGAAGGTGGCTTGTCCCTCGGTCTCAGCATGGCCAAGATCGCACATCCAAGACGGCCTTCCAAGGTCGCCTATTTGCCTAGTGAAGGTGCGGATGACGCCATGCTTGTTTTCAAAGTCCCAAGAAATTTTTCCTCAAGCTTGCTGCCTGGTGCAAATCCTTTGTCGAACTTTACACCAGCTTTATGAGGATAATAACTTTGGGGCGGTGTTTCGAAGGACGGATCCTTAAGAATGTTTTCCAAAAAAAAGATGGACCGTCAGTAAGCTCGACATATGGTGAGCGATCAGGTGGGACAGTTCGATCTCAATCATCTGGAAACTCTATAAAAGGAGAGGGCGTCACCTCTCTAGATGGAATAGTTTCTATGTTCTTCATCTTCTCTGTCTTCTTTCTCCCTTGCTCTGTCACCATGGATCATTCGCCAGCAGAATGGCTACCAAACCACCGTAAGGCTCTCCAGCTGGCCCTCCAACAGGCCATAGAGAGGGTGGTGGAGGTCGAAAATGAGCTGAGGCTTCAATGAGATAGGTTGGCCACAGAGAAGATGACGATCCTCCATCGGAGGGCAACGAAGATGGAGGCGGAGCTGAGAATGGGTGATCTCCAGACGGAGGATGTGGACCTCAAGATCTTCGAACTCCTGAAGGAGTTGCAGGTCACTCGACAGCAGGCCACAAAAGTCGAGGGGAAGACCGCTTAAGCAATGGAGTGCGAGCCATTGGCCGAGCTTGAGTGGGACATCGTCAAGTCCTCATTAGGGACTGCTCGACTAAGGACTCCCACTTGATCTCCTTGGTCTTCCTGAGATGTGGGGCGAGGCGGAGGTCGGACTCCTGGATGTTGTAGTCAGCAAGGGCCAGCCATCCTCAAGCTGCTTTTTGTTGAGGACGAAGTGGCAAAAGAGATGGAGCATGGCTTCCTAGTCAGCAACTGCTTCATCCAAATTATGTATAGTGTCTTAGGTTGTGTTTTTTTTGTAAATCTGCTCGGTTGCCAAGCTAACACCACTATAATTAAAGCAATGAATGAATAAAAGTTCTCAACTTTTTATTTTTTTTCTGCTTTAATTTCTGTGATGCATGCAATTCTGCTGAGAAGAACCAATCGGCATGGGGTGTAATCGTCCCAATGATTGTCCAGGCTAGCCCTCCCAAGGCCCAAGAGTGAGCTTATCGTTGGGGAAACATTCGGGCCTTGCCCTCCTATCTTGGTCTTGCTTAACCGCCATTAGGAGGTCATTAGAGTCTTGCCCCCTAGTCTCAGCTTTGCTCAGCTAAAGCAGGAACTTGGAGCTTTTAAGGTAGTGTTTGCAGGCAAGGAATACCCAAAGACTTGAACCTCTAGCTATCAAGATCCGAGAACTATGTTGCAGCCTTGTGGTCGGCGGACTTTATTTATTCGCCCACGACGTTGGTCAACGTTTCAACCTGGGTCGTTGCCATCTTGATGGGAATCGGTTAACTCACTAGGTCTTCGGCTTGAAGGCCGGTGAGACGGGACGTCGGCATCTTCACTTGGGACATCCCAACTTGAGTAGGTCGGTTGGCTCGCCAAGTCTTCCGTTCAGAGGTCGATAGACAAAAGGTCGACATCTCCACTTGGGTCGTCCCGACCTGGAGAAGTTGGTTAGCTCACCAAGTCTTCGGCTCGAATATCAGAAATGGGAGTGTAGCCCCCATGAAAGCTCTCCTAACAACTTTCTAGCCATGATGGCTTGTAAGTCGGGGCAGTTGAATGGTTCATCCGACGAACAAAGGTTAACCCCCATGAAAGCTCCTCCAAGAACTTGCTAGCCGCGAAGCTTGCAGGTCGAGGTTGTTGGACGAATAGACGTGTAGCCCCCCACGAAAAAATTTTCTAGAAACTTTCTAGATGCGAAAGCTTGCAGGTCGGGGCCATCGGATGGCTCGTCTGATGAACGGAGGTGTAGCACATGCAGAAGCTCTCTCATAAACTTTTTAGCCACGAAGGCTTACAGGTTGAGGCCATTGGATGGCTCGCCCATCAACCAGAGGTGTAGCCCCCACGAAAGCTCCCTTAGAAACTTTCTAGCCTCGAAGGCTTGCAAGTTGGGATAGTTGGATGGCTCGTCCAACGAACAAAGGTGTAGCCCCCGTGGAAGCTCCTTCAAAAACTTTCTAGCCGCGAAGGCTTGTGGGTCGAGGTCGTTGGCTACCTCGCCCAACAAACGGAGGTGTAGCCCCCATGGAAGCTCTCCTAGAAACATCCTAGCTGTGAAGGCTTGCAGGTCGAGATCATTGGATGGCTCGCCCGACGAACAGAAGTTTAGCCTCCATGGAAGCTCTTCAAGAACTTCCTAGCCACAAGGGGCTCGCAAGTCAAGGTTGTTGGCTCACCCGACTTGTTACGCTAGAGAGTGCCTTTATCAGTGGTCGCCGCATCCGACCTCATGCTCGCTTGGGAGCTAAGTACCCAACCTAAAAAACTTAAGAACAATTTCTTGCGAGAAGAAAAGAGTTTCATTGATGAGTCAAGTTCATAGAATGCATTGATACATCTTACTAGTGATAAGCTCGAAGGTTGGATGAGTTCCGTGTTCAAGGTATAGGTGTCCCATTCAGATGCTCCAAACAATAGGTTTCAGAGCATATGACTTCGGATACCTTGTATGGCCCTTCCCAATTCGGTGCGAGCTTGCCTTGTTCTGCTGGTTGGGACACCTCAGTCCTTTTGAGCACCAGGTCTCCAGGTCGCAGCTCGTTCAAGCCTAGCGTGTTGCTTCTAGTTACGAGCATCTCGGTCGTTTTGTTGTCGCTGGAAATTGGCCTAACTGAGGCACCAACTTGACTAAGCTTCTTGAGGGCTCAGACACTTGGCTATTCAGGCCGTAGAGGTTGGCCAAAGATCGCGATGTGCCTCCAAGGTGGTGAGGCAGTGGTCGTTGTGCTCAGGTGGCAATGGCTCCAACATTGGTCGCTCCCAAGATGGCGTTGGGAAGAGATAGTGCTCGAACATTCACTTCGACGTCGAACCTGATCTAAAACAGCAAAGACAAAGAAATCTTCTTGCCGAAAAATGTCCAACAGAGGACCCTCTAATGCCTAAGTCAGACGGACTCTCAAAAAACAGCAGAGGTATTGTGAGAGCGACAAAGTGGCAGCACAAAAGCATAAGAGGCCTCGAGAGCATTTACCTGGAGGATCCTCCAAAAATGGTTGATATAGGCGACGGTCAGTGTCCGTCGCCAAAGAATTTGGGCATGCGAATCGGCCATTTTTGGTAGCCCATCGCACGCCCTAAAGATCACGTGCGGGCATTTCACCCATGCATCATGCTTCGCACGTCTCATCCGTGCGGTTATAGAAAATGCTCGTGATTGTGGCCAAGGTGTCGCCAGCTGGGGGGAGAATTTGAAATTCAAAGGATTCTCCGCATGCCTCTGGGTCGGCTACGTAGAGGGCTTTGACTAGTTGACTGAAGGTTTCAAGGCGAGCTCTAATTAGTTGGTTTGTCATGTCGGCTATGGTCGGTTCTGAGGCATATCAGGTAACATATCCGATTCAAAATCTTCTTGGAATCTTAAACATGCACCTGCTTCCTAAACATTTTCTTACTAAAGTATTTGTAAAATATCTACTTCCCCACGACCGTTCTATAGTAGATTAGGATGAAAAGTAAGAAGCATTAGACAACTAATTCCTAAATTGGTTGTTCAGCCTAACTGAGAGGAAAATAATGCGGGTCACCAAATGGAAGATCAAGGAAACAATGGCTGTATAGTATTATAAGAAAACAGAAGAATAGCATTTAATCCCAACAATAAAATGGTTACTTCACAATGATAGTTCTGTTTTCGAAAAGTTAAAAAAGATTGGTGCATGTTCCAGCTTGTGTCGGGCAAAACATTTCTTCTAAATCCAAAACACAATTTGAGTGAACAATTTTAGCATTTAGGAATGGCAACTTTGAAAACCAACAATCTCCTTAGATTTCGACTCTTCACCTAGCCAATCCCGAAATCTCTAGACAAGCTTAATAACACTGAGACTGAACATTATACCTAGTTCAGCATAATATACTTCAAATTGGTCACTGAAATCTGGCCAGAGTTGCTGCATATAGCAATCCTGGACACAGCTGCAAATCCATAACCTGATCATGAACCTTTTACCCCATCTCAGCCACTAATAGCTATGGTCGATAACCCACTAGGATTACCCTTATATATCTTTCCCTCCTTTAAACTCTATATTTTTCTTGTCGTAGATAGCAGAATAACAAGCCAACCTTATCCAGTCTACTTCCACAAACTCTTAACCTTCCTATTACCCTTCCATAAATCACATCGTTACCGAATCACTTGGGTGCCAAGTCTCAATTCATCTCAAAGCGTCTGGTGTTTGAACCTCCATTGATGACACCAGAACACTACCATAATAAGAAAACATAAAGAATTAGCGGATAAAATTTATATAAATATGTTGAATTAAACTATTAGCATTGATTTTGTTCAAAAATGTGTTTCATTCTCATGTTATTTAGAAGAATGGGACAGAATGTGCTTCATTCGTGTACTGGGGCCGTACCGGTACCGGTACCGATATAGGGGGCATACCTACACTTGGTACGCTGAACCGGTCCCTGTGCCGGGTGTACCGACACAGTGACAGGATGACACCGGTATGAGGCCCGGTAACAAGATAGTATACCTCGGGACAAACAATCATACGACACTTTTTTGGAAGTTTTTGAAAACTTGAATCATCATTCCTTGCATTAGCAAGACACTCTAAAATTTTATTCCAAATGTTAAGTGCGAAGTGCTGACATATTAAGCATAAGCAGGAATATTTTCAGAGTGTTCAGGGGTATCATGCTGTCCATCTCCACATGTCCAAAGAGCTAACATTCCAAAATTATGTGTAGATAATACCCATAACTTAAGTGGAAAAAAAGAAATATAAACAACCTAAGAAACTAATAATATGGAAGCATGGGAGTATAGATGGTACAGCAAATGAGCATGTCATGTTGTAATCAATACCACCTAAGAAAATAAAATTGGTTTGGTTATACCGAACATAACAAAAAGCAAATCCTACCTGAAGAAATTCTTTGTTCATGCTGTCAAAATGACACTAGAATATTCAAAATTGCTCTAGAAACTAAAAACAATAACAAAAATTAATAATTAAAGAAAAATTGCATTTATATAAAGAACCTAGTTATGCCCACCACCTTAGAAATGCTTTCTTTAGAATTCCATACCTAAATATACCAATATGATAAAAGACCACTTTTAAACCCAATAAGGTTGTCCAATTCAGTCTACATATGATAGTATCAGAAAGCCATACCAAAAAATCAAAAGTTTCTCCCATGAAAGAAAGCTTATCATGTCTAGAATAAGGATCTGCCTGACTAACACAAGCATCAAATTGTGTTCCAGAACTTGAATACACATGGGAAACCCACAACTAAAACACAGTTTGATGGATCAATTTCACTCCATGTATTGATGTTGTTTGTTATCAGCTGGCTGTAAAATGCTCATGTAGCACTCTATCTTGAAAATGAAAAAGCCTCACCTAGTCCCTCAAGGTGCCGGAATCTCAACTTGAAACCAGACACAATGAACCCTCTCTTATTTATGTCAAGAACAGAATCCTTCAGAACCCCACTGAATGCAAATGCTTGGAGCCCACTAGCCTTCCATAGAATCCCAGCCATAGATGCTTTTGCATGCAACGCACTTTCCAAATACCAGTCATCATATTTGCAAAACTAAATGACCAAATTAACCTTGCTCTGCACAATGTTATAGGCCTACGTAAATGTTAACCACTTTTAGTTCTGCTAGTGGCCTAGCATTTCTTTTTCTTGAAAAATATAATATCCATCATACAAATTAAATCATACAGATGTCCTCTTTCCTACATACAACTTTTGGAAATAAAATCACATCCATTCTGGTGGGAAGACGTGCAGAATGCAGATGTAAATCAGGTATTGCCCCAACTGTTACCTGATGTTTTATCTGTTAGGCTACAAACTGCCATCCACTTAGATTTGTCTTTATCTCATTAAACATTGACCTTCCACCAGAGATTCTCCTCAAGCATCTTAGAAGTTAAGGAGTCCTTAGAAACAATATCTCTGCTTTAAAATTCCAGTGTCAGGTCAAATTATATACTCTCTTGAGCTTATATTCTGTCGCATACAAAGAAAGAAGAAGATGACGATGAAAGAAAAGGATGCTGGTTAACTTTGTCAGTTCTTTAGCAACCATTAGCAACAGAGAACCTTATGTGCTAGAACAACTGTTAAATTTTGGTACTCAAAATTCAATATTACGTAGCTCCTGAATTTCAGATGAAACTACCCTTCTCATATACATGTCAAAAATGCAGTCAGAGCAACCGAGATATACCTGTGATTTCGACCATGAGAGATCGAGAATGTCATCCGAGTGCCCTCTGAAAGAGCAGACCGGCTTCTCAGACAGTGCAAACAAATGATCCGGCACCATCAGATGGTCCGAAGCCATGGACTTCCTGCCACCAGGGACGTTTGCTCTCCTCTTCTTCTCCCAATTGTTCCCTTCCACACAAGCCAGTGCCAGTGTTGGTTCGGGCGATCCATTACTAATTGCAGCAAAAGGATTGCAACTCCCATTATCCTCCCTCTCCACCGGCAATTCCCCCTTCCTCTCATATTCCGTCACCTCCCACACATGAATGACGCAGTCCTCCCCTGCACTCGCCAAGTACCGCCCATCCAAGCTGAATTTGATGCACCAGATGGACCCTTTGTGGGCCTGAATCTCCTGGGTCATGTACAGACCACTGAGCTCCTTGTGCGACTTGCCATACTGCCGGACCTTAGTCCGCTCGGGGCCGTGGTAGTGACGGAGAGAGCGCAAACCATCCTGGCTGTCATCAGTGGCAGAGCTCGACCTCCTCCCTCCTTTCTCCGACGATGTGTCCTTCTCATCACTGCTCCGCGGGTCCCTGTGGTGGCCTCCAGCCACCACGGAGCCTGCAACGTTCTTGATGCTCCTGAGCCAGCTCCCCCTCTTCTTCGACCTCATCGCGCCCGCGGACCCAGCGCCGGCTCTCGGCTCGCCACCAAGGGCACCAAGGCCGCTGCCCTTCGCGGACTCCTCGACATTTTGCCGCCTCATGAGCTCTTGGACTATAGGAGACAGGCCGACGCACATGTCGAACTCCTCCATCGTGAGCTGCCGCCCGGTCCCGACCTCCCTCAGCTTATTCCACATCCCGTCCTCCCTAAACTCCTTCACCACAAACTCCCTCCCGTTGTCGAGATTCTTGATCAAGTACCTCGGATCATCATCATCATCCCCGTCGTCGCCATCTTCCCGGCGGTCTCCGCCGCCGCCATCGGCGTCGGAAGCCTCAAGATTCCCGCCCGACGCCGGCCGGGTTCTCCCGACGAGAAGCGGCTTGCTGGAGACCGGCATATGGATCGCCCGCTGATGGCAGTGCACCTGCGGGCGCTCTAACTGCAGCTGATTATATACAGGGCCGGGATCCACGGAGCCGTCGGATCTAGATCGCGCAATGGCGGGGCCGTCGGCGGCGGCGGCGGAGGAGGAAGAACTGGGGCGACGGCAGAGGCCGTCAGAGGACACGGATCTCCCGATCTCCCCTTCTCGAATCCCCGCCTCGCCGGCGGCGGGGGATTTGAGGCGGGCGAGGGCGGGATCGCCGGCCAGGCCCAGCTGCTGGAGTAGCCTCCGGCGGCGCTCCTCCACGGACGCCGGCTCGGAGATCCAGACGTCGAGGGACACCGCGGACAGCGGCGGGAAGCGAGGCAGGTGGTGGCGGCCGCGGCGTCGGTGGTGGTGTGCGTCGGCGTCGTCGTCGTCGGATGCAGAGGTGGAGGAGCACGACGACGAGAGAATCCGATCAAGCGGCTCGTAAAATTCCTCCTCCTCGTCCTCCTCCTCTTCGTCCGACGGAGTGCTCATCTCGCCACCCGCATAGGTCGCGAGGGGGCGCCAGAGAGGAGAGTTATCGTACACGACGCGGTTGCGGCGGCGACGGAGTTCTCGAAACCGAAAGGGAGTGTGGATATGAGGCGGGGATCGGGGGAGAAGAGAAGGGGACCGAAACCCGATGCGGGGAAAAATGATGAAGGCGTTGGTTTTGGTGTCGGGGGTGGGAGGGAGGGAGTAGATCTATCGATTCTATCCATCGTCTAAAAACGATGACATGGGTGATGCGGTCTTTATCGGTTCATTATCTTACCTCCCCCCTACTTACTACTGTCTCTCTCTCTCTCTCTCTTTTCTATTGCTGCCGTCGGGTAACAATCCCACTCTTTAGTAACGGTGATGTCTTCTTTGGTACAATTGTTGGGGAGCCGTAGAGGGGGTGGGAGCCGAACCGTTCCGCCGGTTTGACTCGGCTCAGGTCTAGGAGATGGACTTAGGCCCTGTTTGGGAGAGCTGTTGGCAGTAGAGCTGTTGGAAGTAGAGCTGTTATAAAAAGCTGTTTGCTATTTGGTAACTACATTTTTAAAGTGCTGTGGCACTTTAACATTTGTTTGGTAAACAACTGAGAAAGTACTTTTGTATGACAAAATGACCATAAAGGACATTACTAGTATTATACAATAGTGCATAATAAAATATAATATATATTAATACATAAATATATGATATAGTATAATATTAATGTAATGTAACATAATATTATTATAATATAGTACTATAACATTGTATACTATAGGATAATAATTTAATATAATATTAAATTATTTAACATAACATAATATTATATTATATTATATTTATAGTATAATACAATAATAAATGTATAAAATATTATAATTATTAGTATAAATTAATTTTTTACTCTTTTGATGACCATTTATTTCTCTAACAAATTTTCTAACTAGGTGAAAAAATTGGTTAAATAATTACTAATATTATTTATTTATTTATTTATTTATTATTTTATTTCATTGAAATATATTTATTTATTATTTTATTTATTTATTTATCCGTTCATTTATATACATATTTATTTATTTATTTATTTTTCTTTTTTTTCTTTTTCGGCGACATTGAGGAGAAGGAGATAGAGAGGGAGAGAGAGAGGGGGGGATGGTGAGAGAGAAAGAGGCGGTGCGATTGAGATTTTTGGGAGGAAAAAGAATGGGGGTATTTTGGTCAAAAATACAGCTTTCCGACAAAGCTGAAAACAGCATTTTCGGAAAGCTCCAAAATTGAGCTTCTGCCAAAAAGCTGTTTTCAGCTTCCCGCAAAAGCTGAAACAGCTTCTTGGAAATTTTACCAAACACACTTTTTTACCTAAAAGTACTTTTGGAGGGTCAGAAAGTGCTTTCTGGCCCTCTAAAAGCTCCCCCAAACAGGGCCTTAGACAGGAGAAACTGATAGATTTTTTTTTTCTTACAAATTTAAATTTTGAAATTTCTTTTTGGTCCTCTATTGTGATCTTCTTATAAATATATATTTTTTTAGCACATCTGCTTATTAAAAATATTTTAGTTATTTTAATTTAAAATTTTTAATTTTTTAACGGCGTTAGATGGCATGGGTATATTTACAAAACAAGGATAAAAATGGGTAGAATAGCAAAATAAGTGTTTTACAAAGGTATACATGCAAATATCAATTTTGGAAGGGTATTCATATAAAATTTAATAGTTAGGAGGATGCTTATGTAAAAAACCCAAATGATATGGATCTTATTGTCCCTTTTTTTTCTTTTTCAAATAATGAGTGGATGAGATTTATTTCTTTAAAAGATAAAAATTTTATGTGCAAATTGATGGGAAAGGTAAAGTTGGTACCAAACTTTCACTATTCTTTTCTACTAGTTTTCTGAAAGCAATAAATTTTTACTTTCAAAGACTATTGAGATTTGCAAAAATTAATTTAAAAAATAAAGAAAAAATTCACCATACAGGATCCGATAGGGTATATTTTTCTCTTAAATATTTGAAAATAAAAATAATACCAAACGGCCTCTAAGTTATTTCTTTTTGAAAAATTATATAAATTATTCTTTCTTTTGTTTAATTATAACTTCTCGAAGAAGTTTAGGCTAATAATGTTTTTGTCCATCAAGAGAGAAAATGGAAGAAAAGCTTAAATGAAAATTTTATATAGTGAATAATAGCAATTTCATGGTATGGATAGCCCGATGTTAGTGAGTTTGATTAACCTAATGTTCTTATATGTGTATTCTATTATAGGAAAGCTTCTCAAGATAAGGAGGCTGCATGTTGTTATTCTAGGAGCAAATACCCAAAGTCATAAAAAAACAAAGTAGGATTGCTGATCCTCAATACTTCAATTAAATCATGAATATATGGGAACTCCCAGATTCCATAAATTCTCCATGACTAGTGTAATGTAATCCACATTTGCTGTCCTTGTTTCATTATTAGAATGACTGAAAGAAGCCCTTTCCGAGGAAAAGCAAGCAAAAACCTAAGGATATACTTATCTTTCGCAACAAAAACCAACCAGCACCTATCATTTGTGTGTATATACACCGAGGGTTTAAAGGTTTGTGTTAAAATTTCTCATTCAACTTCTGAACTAGGTTTAACTGTTGTTTGATATTCTCTAAGTCAAATGCCTACTTTCACTTAGAAAAAAGAAAAATTATATTGCCTACTTAATTCCCAAACCAAAATATTTTAAAATTATAGCAACAGTATGATGACAATTATTATTTTTATATCTAATAATTATTTTTTTTTTAAAAAAAAAGGATGGCTAGAAGAGATGATAAAACTTTGGCTAATATATTATAGCTACAAGGTATCAATTTATAAAGTCAAGAATCAATGATGGTACCAAAAATTGTGAAGGTTTAGGCGAGATCATTTTAATGATACATACATATACATACATACATATATATATATATATATATATATATATATATATATATATATATATATATACACTAAATAAAATTTTAGTGCTCAAAAAAAGCAAGTGACTAGTGGTAGTAGTAGATCTATTTCTTCCTTTGGTAAGGCATAGTAGATCAATTTTAGTAGCAATACAAAATTTTTGCCAGTATATTATAGCTTAGATGTATCAATTTCTATAGCCAAGACTCAACAATTATACCAAATTGTGAGAGTTTCGACGAGACCATTTTAATGATATATATATATATATATATTAAAAAAAAGAAATTACTAGTACCCAAGAAAAAGTAAGAGAGTAATAGTAGCAATAAATCCATTCCATTTTTTGGGAAGGTAAAATTTTTGCCAATATATTATAGCTTATATGCATCAATTTATATAGTCCAGAATCAACAATCATATCAAATAGTGAGATTTTGGATAAGTCCATTTTTATGATGCATATAATGAATAAAAAATTATTTGCGCTTCAAAAGAGCAATATATTATAGCTAAGATGTATCAATTTATCTAGTCCAGAATCATTGATTCTACCAAATTGTAAGATTTTGGACTAGACCATTTTAATGATATATATATATATATATATATATTCGAAATAAACAGTTACTGATTCCCAAAAAAAAAAAAAAAACAGACGATTAATAGTTGGAGTAGATTTTTGCAGATAAATTTTTGATTACCTAATATTCCAACTCAATTCAGTTAAAATTTTAAATAAAAAAAAATTGGATGCAGAAGATCGAGGATGGTGAAGTTATTACTTATTAACCGTTATATAACTCGACGGATAAGACTACGCGGAGGACAAAACAAAAGAGTATAGAAATTTATTTAGAAATAAATAACAGGCTGCGGCTACAACGAGCATGCACCATTGAATATAATAACACTTCTCATTGCATCTCTCCCGCGCTGAAAAAAGAGACGATGGCTTCCCCACAAAAGCCTACAACCTATACTACTTACTACTTAGTAAGAGGTCTGGTACAGGGAAGAAAAAGCTCAAAAAAGTTGATACAAAAACACGTGCCTGCATCATGCAATGGTAATAATTAAATTACATTACGTGATAATAAAATGATAAGTTGAACACCACCAAGATTTAACTCCATGATCAATTCTTCTTCCCCTCTACTACAAGCTAATGATACAAGCTGTCTCATTGGAGACTCATCCACTTTTGGATTAATTGAGATGCTGTCATGAGAGAGGGAGGCATCTCCTTGCTCTGTTTCATCTTCCATCCTTTTAATGAGGCAGTTTTCTCCAGTTTGTGGTCACCAACCAAAGCCAGATCTAGGCCTCCGACAACTATAAGTCCTCCACATGGCGCCCCGGCCTGCCCATTTTGAGGGATGGATCTCCGTTAAGAGAGGAGAAGAGGGGACCAGGTACCGTTGGCCATAACGTATCCTTATCGTCCGGTCCACCACCACCGGCCTCTATGTTCTAGGGGTAAAAGAGCACAGTTTCCTTTCTCTTCTTTCTTTTTTACTTTTGAGAGAGGAAAGAGGAGTATGAATAAGGGGGAGGATCATTAGAGGGGACTTTGTTTTTATCTGGATTTGTTTACTATGGCCAGGCCCCATGAGAAGGAATTGGCTCTGAAACTTTGGGCCTTTGTGGAGTTGTTGGGAGGTAGAATTAGGAAGGTGATAGTAGTTTGTGCTGATGAACTACCATGCAAAGGGAGGCAAGGAGACAAAATGGTGGCCATTGGTGCATGCTTGCTTGGTGCTGTTCTATATTTCAAGTAGTCTTGCTGCTTCACACTCCAAAGATGGAAAACCATAAATAAATGTTCTTCTGATGGCAGGCAAACGTTCTCGACTTGAATCCTATCGTCATCAAACAAAGTTCAGAGTGATCTCGTGGGGTGGGACCCGGTTTCATAACACTGTTTGACAGCGGTGAATCCAGGTGAGAGGTGTAGAAAAATAGGTGTGGAAACCTCGGAGCATGCATTTGGATGCTAATGAGTTCTCCGAAGTATCAAAAAGATTACAGAATCCGGAATGTTAGTTTCCACAGCTCGACATGACCTGCTCTCAAGCCGCTTTAAAAAGCTGTCCACCATTTATATGTCTTACAATAAAGCACATCGATATTCCTAAAAGTTAACTCCAATTTTTTATTCACATAGTTAGGTCGGATCAACTTTGCAAAGAAGAATGTTAGGTGAATGAAAGGCATATTATCCTTCTTAATTATACAAGTTTAGGTAATATATATATCTCAAAGTAATTCCTCTAGTTTTAACTCTCACCCCCTCTCTCTCATTCTTTTGTGCTGTCATCCTTGACTGACCTTATAACCATGAAGTGGTCCTGCCATTTGATGCCCAGGGCGAAGTGCTTGTGAGTAGATGTACCTCTACAGCTCATGGGATGTTGGCTAAAACAAAACAACGAGGAGGGGACCGTGACCAGTAACCTATCATTACTCATTTCCAACAGCAGTACCACTATATCGATATTTAATTAAGTGATCTCCTCCAAGGCATGCATGTCATTCCTGTGCCTCCTACCGAAACCAAACCATCAGTGGGGAGATGAAACCCGATATCATCATGTGGTCCATCGACGCATGAATCATTTAAAGGAAACCAACTACTCTTCGACCCCATCTCTGTGGGAGCAGGAGCGCATATAGCTCTAATGCATACTGACATCCATGACATTGAGCACCATGCAGGCTTGTCAAGTGAGACTTCGATCGTCTAGGGAAAGCAAGTTCCAGCTGTGAAATAGTTTTAAAAAATTTAGAAGAGTGGGAAGGAGAAGCTTCTTGGGGTTGATACATGGAGTGGTTTCATGGTGCATAGTGGTGAATTGGACAACGTAGAGGGATGAGAACATGGAGGATACAAGGGAAGGTACAGACAGCGAAGAGAATCTACAATAGTGGGATGCACCTTTGCATGTACTGCTGTCACCAACGGAGAGCCGGCTTCGTGCTTCCACTGTCACCTCCCAATATTTATTTTTTCTTATCCTCTTTCCTATCTTCTTCGTCGTCGCCAGTTGTTGTGATATTATTGTTTGGCACCTTATATTTATATACTTTACTTTTTTTCATTATTGTTAAACCGGAATTCATTAAACCAATTTAGAGTAAATACAACTATGAGAATATATAGGGCCGAAATCGAAATGGATTCAGACAGGATATTTGTTTTATTTGATGACTACATATATGGATACGGATGCTAGCCGAATGGAAAAATTCATATCCGTATTCATTTTGAACATATATGTATACAAATCGAATAATTAAACTTCATTACGGTAGAATCAAAAATATTAATTACTAAGTGGATGATCAATT
This sequence comes from Phoenix dactylifera, assembly GCF_009389715.1. Taxonomy (NCBI): domain Eukaryota; kingdom Viridiplantae; phylum Streptophyta; class Magnoliopsida; order Arecales; family Arecaceae; genus Phoenix; species Phoenix dactylifera. The sequence goes on from NW_024068796.1 coordinate 51,605, forward strand.
AAGTCAATAGCATGCTAATGTGGTCATTTATTTTTCTTAAAATTTTATGGGTGTTATATGAAATTAAATAGAGTTACAAATAAAATTGGATATTCAGATACGGATGGAATAGTTGTCGATTCATATTCATATCCATTTTTCTTTGAAAGATATGGATATTAGTCAGATGCTTAAATTTTTATCCATATTCGGATAGATTCAGATACGAAAATAGGTCCGGATGGTTATTATCTGATCCACTTCACTCCTTCATAGGAATCAAAAAATAAAATATCTAACAATTGACAAGGAGAATCAGACATCCATGGTGCCAATCTCATGTGAGCAGCAACATATATATGATGCCATTCAGTCCATAGCACTATTAGCACGCTTGTGCATCCTTGAAAAGTAAAAGTATATTAAACTATATTTATGTGTGTGCATGCAGTTGACTTGCTAATGGATTTGGTATAGAAGCAAGCATTACCTTTGGCCAAAATAATCAAATGGTGGAAGAAGAGATGGCTAGGGAAGATATTATGCTAATTAACTGCTAATCCATGGATATGTTTCACCAAAAGAGTTTAAGAAAGAAGATGAAGAATAGAAGTGAGAGTAACCATCAATCTTTAATTTTATGTTTTAGAAATATTTTAATCCATTATGAACATCAAGCTTGGATGTTTGTATGTCGCCTAAAAGAAGCCTTATTGGTGTGGTCAAACTTTCTCTAAGTAGAACAAAAGGAGTTTGCAATTGAAGGGATACCACCATAAATTCAGCTAGGCGTATTGCTTTTTCCTTTTTTTTTTTTTGAGGAGAAAAATAGAAATCCAAGGTGGGCCTCTCAAATGTGGCATGCACTCCCATGGTATAGTGTTGCACATGTTTTAAAGTTGAGAACCACTGGTTGTGCTCAAATATAAGGAAGTGGTTTAAATGCCTCCTTTTAGATAAAAGTAACTGTATGAGCTTATATGTTACAACTCAATAGGCAGAAATTGGAACTATATGTGGCACAAGGCAATCCATATATATGCATGATATCTTTTTCATGCACTACTTTACTAAGAGAAGGCTTATCTTAGATATCACTTCAAACAAGATAAAAAGGGTCCAGTGTCTTTCTTAATTTATGATATTAATAGTGTACCATGATAGATGAAACATCCTTGTTTTTGGGTAGTATAAACTATAAATGAATGAGCCATCTTTGATGGTCTCCACTTTTACATTGGAGTACATGTCTGTGGGCATATCATTCTAAAATGAAATTATCTATGAGATTTCCACCCCCCCCCCCCCCCCCCCCAACCCCCCAAGAGTATTAGACTCCTCAAAAGGAGATGAGAAATATCTTATCCTCCCACCCCATGTACCTTCTAGGTTTTATAGACCTGAGGCATATCCTCTAGGGATACTATATACCATATGCATATAGAGGTAGCAGGGGGACCACACTGCATTTATGCATGTAACTTTTTATCCTATCATTGCAAGCCATGTCTATATATTGATTTACTCTAACAAATGATGGTGAGGAACCCTAAAAAATTGATTTGATTAACCCCATGGAAACACCACCTAAATGGCTACATGTTCATATCTCACCTCCTCCATGGTTTCAGCTAAAGCTGCAATCGAGCCGAGTCTACTCAAGGCCGACCTCAGCAATCTAGATTCAAAGGGGTGGGCTGACTTAATCTGGATCTATGTAGTCTTTGATTCAGATCGACGATCTTGACTCATGATTAGTTTTCGATATCCCGAATAAGATTCCATGGGTTCGGCAGAAAGTTGACTCCAAGTGCTCGAAAATGTCGCATTGGTAGGGGAAATCGGATGCAGAATCTGGAACATTAAGACTAGAACTCATGGTTACAGGGAATTTGGCTTGTAGTTCGATCCGAATCCAATAGCCAACCAATTGTCACCATGCACCCCAACTCAACTCACTGCACATTTAGTTCATTTGCTTTAATCCATGAGAGTCCCTGCCCAACTTAATGAACTCATTGAATAATTGTTAAGATCTTTTCTCGATCTTATCGTTGTCCTCAATTTTTTAGGCTGAAAGTGACTCGGCAATAACCTTAGCATTATTGAATGTTGAGAGATTTGAAGTTGACCGGCCCACAACGTCACACCGCTAAAGCGAGGACAGTCGTCCACATGGTTCGTTGCCAAAGCTGTTTGCTTTCCTTCCAAAGTTATATTGGAGCTTTGTCCAAAAGAAACTTGGGCTTAGCTTCCAAGAGAGCATCAAATGGTACCATCTAGAGTGGAAAAGCCATTATAAACTTAATCCTCGCATAATACCATAACTGCAATATTAAAGAAAGCTTAATATAATGTCATCAGTATCATCTTTTCTCTCAAATATGTCATATAAGACTATACATTCATGAGAATATTAGACTGTGCGTCGATATAATATTGGCAATCATTCAACATAGATGTCACCTACTGCCAATTATCTTCCCATGAGCATCGCGCATGATGATTAGTTTTATATAATACATACTTGATGTCAATTAATCTATATCTTTCTTTAACTAAAGAATGCAAGATTGTATTGCCTATGGAATACTTTATGTCTCTAGTACATTATTTTTTTCCAAGACATGCCCAATTGACTTGTGGGAGGGAAAAGGGATATTGGAGAAGCAATATATATAGACATTAGAAAGCAGTTTTAGACGAGTAATTTGGCCTTTAGCAAGCCCTCTTTACAAATGGAGGGTGACCTTTGCTCTCCTTTCAATGCCTCGTCGGTGGAGAGGAGAGGAGAGGAGTTGAAGAGGTGATGGGAAAAGAGACAAAGGGGAAAAGAAGATGGGAAAGAGACAAGGAGGTTAGGAGAAAAGTTGAAGCAAAGGAGGAAATAATTGAAAAGATGGGCATTGGTCTTTGAATGTGTCGTCGGTGGGCTAGGCATGGTGATGGTAGGCAGGAACATTGATTGAAGGGATCCCATCTGTCCATTTTCTTCTCCTCCTGCCTTGCTTGGATTAGTAGCTTTGCATTGATTAATTAATGTGGGGTTAAAAACTTCCAAGCTATTAGTGGAGACAACCAACATCAGTGATGACTTGCTTCCCTAACAGCCAATTCCCATGATTGGATGTTGATGTGAGATGGATTGGACATGGAATCAAGACAAAGGTATCTCAAATTACTACTACCTTTAATCCCTAATTAAGGTTGATACCATCTTAAGAATGCATATGAAATCCTTAGCTGCTAGTTGTGAGAAAGTACAATCTGATAAATTCTGTCGGTCTAGCTAGTAGGATTTCTTACTCGATGAATTTTAGAACCTAATGGTTTGTGTAGTGCAAGTCCTATGTTAGGAATGTAATGTATCATCTTAACATGTCAAACCGTACGCTATCTGTTACACCCAGAATCCAGCATCCGGGTGTAGCACATGACACAGCTACACACTCTCTAGGGCAGAGCTCTATAGAATATGCAAGGCCTAAAAAACTATATTACAAACTTGATATCATTAAACAATAATGATCTCAATTCATACCAAACAATAGAGTTGGTCCAATTATAAAATTTGATCAACCAACTAGTAATAACGATGCTCTATCTAATTATCCCCCCACCTGTGATCTCAACTATAACCATGTACTATGCAATCTGCAACTCTGAAAAAGAGAAAGAAAAAAGGGTTGTGAGCTTTACAGTACAGTAAGAATTTTCACACATCCATATCAACACAATAATAATATAAATTTGAAAAGTACAAGAAATTGTTTCACACAACATGACATTACAAAATGATTATCAATATTGCTCAAATAATCAGAATATATATGTACCTTGAATCCCTACTACCTTGAATCCCTAATTAAGGTTGATACCATCTTAAGAATGAGTATGAAATCCTTAACTGCTAGTTGTGATAAAGTACAATTTGATAAATTCTATCAGTCTAGCTAGTAGGACTTCGTACTTGATAAATTTAGGACCTAATGGTTTGTACAATGCAAGTCCTATGTTAGGCATGTGATGTTTCATCTTAACATGTCAAACCGTATGCTATCATACATTATTTGAGGTGATTTCTAAAGTAGCCTATATGGTAGAGGAATCATTGCAAGGCACCTTCGGTCCATGTGATTTATTTAAGAGGATGAAACATTCGAAGGCCATAGTAATCCTATTAATTGATAACTCAAGCTCGTAAAGCCTAACATTGGGCCAATTCGCATAAGGCAAGTAGTTGTGTGAATTGATAAATATCCTATGTTGATCAATGTGCATCTCTTGTTTCTCTCTTTAGGAAATTATCCTGTGCACATTCATATGCACTCTCACTCTTTACTATTTCCCTCTTTATATGTCAATCTCTTTTTAATTTATGGTGCAGACTTACTTTACATTATGGCAAAGAATATTGATGATGAATTTATAAAGTTACGATCCTTAAACATAAATAAAAACCAAGTTACGGTTCGACTCTTACAAAGTAGGCCACTACCAAAGTTATATGTAGTTAGGCAACTATAAAAGTTATATTTATATAGTTGCACTAAGGAATTCACATCCCAGTATAAATAAGTGGGGCTCCATGGGGCATAAATTAGACGATACTGTATTTTGGTAGCATCACAATAATCCACTTCAAATATCTATAGTCTCATCGAATGTATTTGCATTATGTCATAAAAAATTTTGCTAAAATGCGTGAGACTACAATTAACATATACGAGTTGGCCTGCGACTCAACAGAATGTGATTACTTACCCACTGGTTATCAACTATTAAGTTGTGACAAGAAAAGGAATGTGGGCTCACATTTAGAGTCTAACAAGCATTTTACTTCCTAATTACATGCTGAATTCCAGTAAGGTGATCAGATATCCCTAAATTACAGGAAAAAGAGAGCTGCATTTTTCTTGCAATTAGTTGGTCTGCAGGGGGAACCACACATGTATAGCCTTTGCATAACCACATTAAGATTCAGTACATGGTAGCAGAGGACATGTCAGTGGAATATTAAAACTGCTATCCTCATGGGAGTCCCAAATCACCAAAACAAAACATGATTGGTGCTTGGTTAAAAGAGCAGCTCATCATAATTTTACAATTTACCAAAGTTTTTTTTTCTTCACCTTCCCTCTTCATTTATCTCCTGACCATTTTTCTGCAGTGAAATAGATGCTTTGATATGATATCCTGGGATAGCTCCTGAATGTGATGGTGTGGGCCCTCTCTTCAGATATCTGTTCTGAGAATAATGGGCTTTAAGGCCTCAATATGGGACTGACAACCCCCCAACTTGTGTACTTATTTGCTTAGGTTTCATTTCAGTTTTAACAGACTAAGGAGAATAGCATCTGTATCTTGCTTTACCAATCCTACTATTGATCTTCCTAAACTTTGCCCTTTTTTTTGATATAAATGGAGACTAAAGAGCTTAAACCTCCATTAGTCACCAAAATTTTATTAAAGAAAGGGGAAGTTTCACATACAAAAGGAAGGAATAAAAAACATAGAAATAGAAGGAGCAGAGCAAAGCCTCCACTACACCTGAGGTTTAAGAGGAAGTCTTTGTGGGAGATCAGCCAACCTCAGTAGAGAGAACATCAGCAACCGGCCAGATGAACAGCAGTACAGGCGACTTATATATCATATTTGTTCACTTTTCCAAAGCATGTACCACCTTTAACCACTAGCATCCACTACAATTGGAGTCTACCTCAGTGTCTCTTAACCTAGTACCACCTTCTTCTACATCCATGTAGCCACCTTATTTAACAGTGTTTCAACTGGACTTTGAGGTAAGGGGCTAGGCATTGCAGAAGCAGCACAGCTCAATGTTTCCAGGGTCCCAGACCAGATGAAGTGGATAGAAGTGAAATTGGGTCCCTAGATTGGGACCAAATGATTGAGTTAGGGCTCAAAACACCTTGATGTGACATTGCGTTCTTAGGATCTAAGATGTAGGCCTAGATCCTTGCACCAGTCATTATCTTTTAAGGTAGTTGCTCTTTGCCTGATTGCCTCTGATGGCCTTCCAAAAAGTTAGCTCATGATGGGTTGTTAAGGGGCAGCAAATTTGTGCTGCTGGTGGTTTGGGCCCAAATGCAAGAGCTGTGCAGTTCCCACTGGAATTCTCACATTCATTAGTAATCTTCTTTTATAGACAGTTGACTGTCTATGTTCATCAAAGGATTCTCAATGTCTATAGAAGAAATGGAAAAAAAATTATAATGCAAGAATTCAGATGTGTTCACAAAGTTTACATCAGTAAAAAAAAGAGGAAAAAACCCAGAGAGAAATTACCAAGAGCTAATTGTGGCTCTGCCCCATTCCACATTTATTGACCATTTTTATTGATATCTCACCTTAGATTTCTAAGTTTTTTTACATGTGTAAGTAAAGTGAATCAAATGAGGCACCTATACAGCTGCTGTGAAAAACTTGGAGTTAAAGGGAATTTGTGTTTCCTAATGCCTATAATTTGTACACTTGTGATTGAATCATCCACACTTGCTACACTATTTTCTAATTCCGACGGAAGAATATTGGTAAGAGAGTGTTTTATTTGTTGGAAGTGTTGCTGGAAATTGGACCCGGGGGCAATCTTCGGTCGAAGAGAGGGAGCGACTGTTAGTCTTCACGGCGGGGCGGCGGTCTGTCGGCGGGCGGCGTCCTGCGTCCGGGGCGGTCGGAGAGAAGGAACAGCAGGTCCTCGCAGCGGGGCGGCGATCCGTTGGCTGGCGGCGTCCTCCGTCCGGGTGCCTGCACACGAACCGGTGGCCGGGTTCTCCGGCGCCGGCCCTCCGACGCTCAAGTCAGGGAGGGGGGCAAATAGTGGGGAGAAGGAGATAAACAGTGATTTTTGGGTGTATGAATGTTCCAATCCCCTCTTGAGAGGCCAAGGCTCCCTTTTATATGCGGGGGTCGGTTTACCTGTGATGTAACAGGGCGAGGCCGTAGTACGGCTTGGCATGTTGTTCAGGTCGGCGCTCGGTCAGGCGAATCATTGCGCTGATGTCGGCGGTATGGCCGAGATCAGAGACTTATCATAGTCGACTAGACCCTGCTGGGTCGATTTGCCGTGGAGAGCTGGGGATCCGTAGATGTCAGGAGCCATGCGCATTTATTGTGGAGTAAGTCGGAGATCCGCATTTATTATGGAGTAAGCCGGAGATCCGCATTTATTGTTGAGTGTGCCGGAAGATTACAGCGGCCATGCGCAATAAATGCCGGAGGGGTGTTAGAGTACGGTCCTCGGACATCGGGGTTTCTCTTACGTCGGAGGTTTCGGGGTCGGTCGTCTTGTGGCCGAGCGTTCCGAGGTCGGACGCTGACTTCGGCTGTCCGGGGTCGGAGGTTGTACGGCTTCTTAGGGGCATTTATGTCATTTGGGGGGAAACTTTATTCCCCCCAACACTATCCCCCGACTTCCGAGTTCGAGCGGCTTGTGGGGCTCGGACGTGGGAAGTAAAGTCTGTCACTGAGGTTGGGGGGAAGGTCTCGCCCGCCCCCTTGTGCTTTCCGGAGCTTTCATGGTGAGATATGCGCCCTTTGGCGTCTCGAGGCTGCTTTATTCGGTGAGCTAATGATGGAGCTCGTATCATCATGCTTCTCGAATCGCCAGGATCATTTTACGGCGGATTAATGATGGGGGACCTCGAGCTCGTCGAGGCGGTGTCTCGATTCCGTAATCGACGTTTCTGGCTCATTAATGAGTGTGCCGTTACGGGGTTTGAAACGGACACGCGGCGCGACCTGAGGTCGGACGCTTTCGATTTCATGTTACTGGATCATAATTCCGAAGAAGTGGAGGCCTCATCGGGGCTCCACGTGTCCCAGATCTTATTAAACGAGGGGAGCGGGGGTTACGTCCGCTCGTTCCTCAAGACGATTTGATTCTGTGGACCCATGATGAGGCCCCGAGATCCGATGGGACAACGCTTCGATTTCGTATCCGATTTATTAAACCGGAGTGGATACGGTGCCTCGGCTTCCGAGGTCGACACGTGGCGCAACTCGGTCGGGGGGATGGGAACCGACCCCGTCGATCTGGGCCGTCAGGGGGGTCTATATAAACCCCACGAGTCTGCCCTAAAGGTCTTGTTTGGCTGCCTCTTATTTTCGTCGTCTTTCCCCCCTGCTTCCTCCCTCAGCTGAATCTTGCTGGTGGTGCCCGGAGCGATTTCCGACAATGTCCAGTAGGTTTTCTTCCTGTTTTCACTAGGGTTTCCCCTTTTCTCCTCCTTGTCAACTTCCATTTTCTACTCTTAACTTTTGCTCCACTCTTCCGTGAGAATGGGTTCCGGTCCCGAAGAGGTTGGGTCGAGTCTGTCGGAAGAGGAGCTGGAGTTAATCCGCTCCCGTTTCTTCTTCCAGCCCGGGTTTCGCCTTGAAACCGCAGGGCCGGAAGACAGGGTGACGCAGCCGCCCCCAGGTCGGATCGCGGTTTACCGCGAGACACTTTGGGCGGGCCTGCGTTTTCCCGCCCATGAGTTCGTGAGCAACTTGCTGGCCGAGTACCAGCTCGTCCCGGCGCAGTTGGCTCCGAACTCATGGAGGACCATAATCGGGTTTTTATCCCTGTGCCTCGGGCACGGGATCCCGATTTCGGTCGGCCTTTTTCGCCGGTGTTTTCTGTTAAAGAAAAACCCGGCGGACGTAGGGTGGTTGTATTTCGCCTTTCGGGGCGGTATGTCACTCTTCCGGGGCGCCCCTTCCTCGATTCACGAGTGGAAGAGGAAGTTTTTCTTTCTGGCGTCTGCGGCGCCTTGGGGGTTCGAGCCAAGGTGGGGACACCCTCGGCTAAAGGCCCTCAACAAACTCTCCGAGCCCACGGGGAGGGAGCTGAGGACCCTGGACTCTTTGCGAGCCCTCGGGAGGGCAACGACCTGACCGAGCTCCTGCGGGAGGACGCCCTGGCGAGCGTGGGTCTGAGCTCGGCGCGCCCCGAGGGTAAGGGCGGTTGCATTATTCTATTTATTTATTTCTTGTTCTCCGTCTTTACGGTCACGGGTCTGACTCTTAACAAAATTCTTGATTTCAGATATTCCACGCATGCCGACCAGCAACACATCACTTTTCTCTCGCCTGAGGAGGCGAGAGGCCGAGGCCGGGGGTGCTGCGCCCCAGCCTCGGAAGAGGGCGAGGACGGACGGCGCTTCTTCGTCGGCCGGGACGAGTGGCCCCGAGGCGGGGGCCCCTGCAGCCGACCCGAGGCGGGAGCGGGTTGTTGGTGATGCGGGCCCGTCGGCCCCTCCTTGCCCTACCCCCCTTTCCCAGCGGGGGGAGCCGTCTGTGGTCCGGCCGCAGCAGCCAGGACCCGGGCTTACCCGAGGCACCGAGGCGAGCGGCTCCGGGACCTCGGGTTCGATCGTGCCGAGCTCTTCCCGGGCTTTCCGAGAAGAGTCGGTCGAGCCGGACTCTTCTATTCCTGAGGGGCGCTCGGCCTTTCAAGATGCCGAGGTCGCACGCTCCATGTTGCGGCGTGCGGTGCTTCCAGCGGACCGGGCCGTATTTCGGGGTATTTCGCTGGAGGAGGTCGTCGGCAGTGCTTACTGCAACACCGCCCGGGTAAGCTTCCTTCTTAATTTTTTCGAGTTTTTAGCGTACATATGTGCTTTTCAACTCACAATACCCTCGTTTCTTTCTTTTCAGCATATTCTCGAGCTCGACACCATGGCGTTCATCGCCCATGGGTATCGGGAAGAAGTTCAACAGCTCGGCCAGCAACTGGAGCCGGCCAAGAAAAGAGTCGCCGAGCTGGAGGCGGCGTTGGCCTCGGCCGAGGCTCGGTGGACAGCCACCGAGGCTGAGCGCCTTGCCATGGTGGGGGCGCTCGAGGAGGAGAAGGCGGCTCATGCCCTGACCAGGGCAACCATGCGCGGCACGGAGGCGCGCTTAGGGGAGGTCCAGGCCAGGGTCGCGGCCCTCGAGTATGAGGAGGGGGTCTTGCGCCTCCGACTCGGGCAACTTGAGGCCCGGGAGAGGAGGGCCCTCGAACGAGCCGAGCATGCTGTGGAACTCTTCAAAGAGTCGCAAGAGTTCCGCGACATGTTGGAGGAGGAGACGGTCGACGGTTTCCTTCGAGGCTTCGAGAACTTCCGGGAGCAGGTGCGCCGGTACTGCCCTCAGTACGACTTCTCGACGGTCCGTCCGAGGGAGGACCGGGGCTGGGGGTCCGACGTGCAAGCCCTTCCTGCCATCCTGACGTCCGAGGCGGGAATATACGAGCAGGACCCCGCCGAGCCTTCGACGGGGGTAGCCGAGGCGGACGGTGTCATGGAGGCGGCTCCGGCGGCCGAGATCGACGCTGTCCCGGAGGCGGCGCCCGAAGCTCCTGCTCCCGGCCCTGAGCCTGTTCCTGAGGAAGATCATGAGGTCATCAATGTGCCGGATGACCCCCCGGATGTGGCTCCCGCCGCTTAGGACTTAAGCATATTTTTCTTTTCTTTTTCATTGTATCCGGGGTCGGCCCTTGAGTGGCCGACTTCCAATTTTGTAATTGGCCTTCCGGCCCTTTGTTAATGAAGAAATGTTTTTGTCATTCTGTGTTCATCTTTCCCTCTGTTGTCGTGGATGAGGCTAGAACCTTAGCTAACCGCCTCGACGACCTCTAACTTTGTATTTTAATCTTTGGGCTGCTTAACGAAGCTGCCCTTTTCCCTGGCTATATCTTAGCCTTCTCGGATTCCAGTCGTCTCGACCAAAGGGAGCTCCGAGCTTAGGTTTCTAGAAAATTTCTCTAAGTCCTATAACTCGGATCTTAGAGTCGTGGGAGTTGCCACGTTTGGCCTTTAGGAAAATCTAAAGGCACCGAGGTCGGGCCTTAGCCCTTCAAGTGGGACCGAAATAGGTCTATTCGTGCCGCTATTCGGGGAGTTTAGTCGGGTTTCCGAACTCAACTCCGAACCTCTCATAGGGAGCGCGGGCTAATAAACAAGTTATTGCCGAAGGTTTTCATAGTTATCGTTCTCGGTGAACAAGGCTGGGATTCCCAAAGATTGCCTTGGTACCTGTGCTTGGCTGGTACATTCGTGGCCGGGACCACTTTTTCAGCTGGACGTCGGAGTTTACTTAGAAGAGCCGAGTTGGGCCCTACTTTATGAAGCCTTAGTACGGATTGCGGAGACTTGACGAACAGAGCAGGCATGATGAAGTTGGGAGGTCGGTCTTAAGCCGACCCAGCGAAGAAGCCCGGCTTTGGGGCAAAATAAGACTCCAACATTGGACGAGATCCCGCTCGGCAATATGTAGATAAAATTTGACAAGGAGGGCGTCTAGTTGGGTGTACCTCTTGCATTCTCGGGGTCATGCTTCGCATGGTGGAGTAGGTCGCTTCCCTTCCTCGTCGACCTCCGGAGTCATTTTTGACTTCTAAAAGGGGCTCGGGCTTCCCATGGACCCGGCGACTCCTGCCGGAGTTGAGAGGATCTGGGGAGGCTCTGTTGATTTGTAGCCCTTTTTGAGATCGAGGGGGCTTAAGACCCTATGGTCGGACCTCGGAGCGCCTCAACCTTGCTCGAGGGATCCCACGTCAGGTCGGCGGGTTCGTGGACGCTTTGCTGACCTGTGATACCTCCCGAGGTCGAGGGAGTCTGGTTCTCTACGGTCGACCCTCGGGGCATCCCGACCTTAGTCGAGGGATCGTTCATCAGGTCGGCTGGTCTGGGCACGCTCTACCGACCGGCGACGCTTCCCGAGGTCGAGGGAGTCTGGTTCTCTACGGTCGACCCTCGGGGCATCCCGACCTTAGTCGAGGGATCGCTCGCTTCGGGGATCGGAGATCGTCGACCGCTCCCGGGGGTCCACTTTGTGGCGCCCCGGGTGGAGCCACCCTTTCCACCTCTCACGGCGCCTTCCCGAGGTCGAGGGAGTCTGGTTCTCTACGGTCGACCCTCGGGGCATCCCGACCTTAGTCGAGGGATCGTTCGTCAGGTCGGCTGGTCTGGGCACGCTCTACCGACCGGCGACGCTTCCCGAGGTCGAGGGAGTCTGGTTCTCTACGGTCGACCCTCGGAGCATCCCGACCTTGGTCGAGGGATCGCTCGCTTCGGGGATCGGGGATCGTCGACCGCTCCCGGGGGTCCACTTTGTGGCGCCCCGGGTTGAGCCACCCTTTCCACCCCTCACGGCGCCTTCCCGAGGTCGAGGGAGTCTGGTTCTCTACGGTCGACCCTCGGGGCATCCCGACCTTAGTCGAGGGATCGTTCGTCAGGTCGGCTGGTCTGGGCACGCTCTACCGACCGGCGACGCTTCCCGAGGTCGAGGGAGTCTGGTTCTCTACGGTCGACCCTCGGGGCATCCCGACCTTAGTCGAGGGATCGCTCGCTTCGGGGATCGGGGATCGACGACCGCTCCCGAGGGTCCACTTTGTGGCGCCCCGGGTGGAGCCACCCTTTCCACCCCTCACGGCGCCCTCCCGAGGTCGAGGGAGTCTGGTTCTCTACGGTCGACCCTCGGGGCATCCCGACCTTAGCCGAGGGATCGTTCGTCAGGTCGGCTGGTCTGGGCACGCTCTACCGACCGGCGACGCTTCCCGAGGTCGAGGGAGTCTGGTTCTCTACGGTCGACCCTCGGGGCATCCCGACCTTGGTCGAGGGATCGCTCGCTTCGGGGATCGGGGATCGTCGACCGCTCCCGGGGGTCCACTTTGTGGCGCCCCGGGTGGAGCCACCCTTTCCACCCCTCACGGCGCCTTCCCGAGGTCGAGGGAGTCTGGTTCTCTACGGTCGACCCTCGGGGCATCCCGACCTTGGTCGAGGGATCGCTCGCTTCGGGGATCGGGGATCGTCGACCGCTCCCGGGGGTCCACTTTGTGGCGCCCCGGGTGGAGCCACCCTTTCCACCCCTCACGGCGCCTTCCCGAGGTCGAGGGAGTCTGGTTCTCTACGGTCGACCCTCGGGGCATCCCGACCTGAGTCGAGGAGGCGCTACGGGGGGCCGCGAAGGTACTATCCCGTTGTTGGTGTTGAGCGCCACGGGGGACTGCGAAGGTACTACCCCGTCTTCCCGAAGTGTCGAGGGGTCTGGGCACGCACTGTCGACACTCGGGGCATCTCGACCTTAGTCGAGGAATCTTGCACCAGTCGACGTTTCACCGTCCTGCGATTCTTTCCGAGGTCGAAGGAGTTTGGGACTCTGCGGTCGAGCCTCGAGGCATCCCGATTTTGGCCGGGGAATCTGAGGATCACAGACGACCCAATATTAGAAGAGGATTACAGTCATCAAAATGAGAGAAATATTTGCAGAAAAAGGAGCTGAGCCCATTATCCTGATTATCTTGAACCCCTTGGGGTCTCACTGGTAGTACATTCGTAAATTCTCGGAGTTCCAGCTTCGTGGGATCAGAGTCCCTTCCAGGGACTTCAATTTGTACGCCCCTGGCCGTTGTACCCGGGCGATTTGATACGGTCCTTCCCAGTTTGGGGCGAGCTTTCCTTGCTTGGTTGGTTGAGAAGCCTCGGCTTTCCTGAGGACAAGGTCCCCTACTTTGAAGAGCTTGGGCTTAACTCTGGAGTTGTAGTATTGGGCCGTTCGCTGTTGATATCTCGCCATGCGCACCCGGGCGACCTCTCTTGTCTCTTCGACGAGGTCCAAATTGCTCCTGAGCTGGGAGGAATTGGTATCGGGGTCGTAATGCTCCACCCTCGGAGAAGGCAAGCCGATCTCCAATGGGATGACGGCCTCAGTGCCGTATGCTAGGTTGAAGGGGGTCTCTCCCGTGGGCAGTCGGAACGTGGTCCGGTACGCCCAAAGGACATTGTACAAGTCCTCGACCCACTGTCCTTTGGACCGATCAAGCCTAGCTTTGAGTCCCTGCAAAATAGTTCGGTTAGTTACCTCGGTTTTCCCGTTTGTCTGGGGATGGGCAACCGAGGTGAAGCGATGATCAATGCCGAGCTCAGAGCAAAACTCCCTGAAATGAACATTGTCAAATTGTCGACCATTGTCAGATATAAGGATACGGGGTAGTCCGAATCGGCAGATTATAGACTTCCACACGAAGTCCCGCATCTTTTGCTCGGTGATCCGGGCAACAGGTTCGGCCTCGACCCATTTGGTGAAGTAGTCGATGGAGACGACCAGGAACTTTCTCTGTCCGGTGGCCAGGGGAAAGGGCCCCAGGATGTCGATCCCCCATTGGGCAAACGGCCAGGGGGCGATGATGGAGGTCAGCAGAGCTGAAGGTCGGCGCTGGATATTGGCGTTTCGTTGGCACCGATCGCACTTGCGGACGAAATCTGTTGCGTCCTTCTGGAGTGTGGGCCAGTAGTATCCCTGCCGCAGGATCTTATGGGCCAAGGCTCGACCCCCCAGGTGATTTCCGCAGATCCCTTCATGGACCTCTCGGAGGGCGTAGTCCGCCTCGGAGGGGCGGAGGCATCTGAGAAGGGCAGAAGTAAATGATTGTCGATAGAGTTTATTCTCGTACAAGACATACCGGGGAGCCTGGCGCTTGATTCGGCGAGCCTCCGTCTCGTCATGAGGTAGAGTTCCGTCCTGAAGATAGCAGACGAGCCCGTCGATCCAGCTTGGCTCGGAGTCGATGCACATAGTGGGCTCGGGTTCCTCCGTGCTGGGGACCCGAAGATACTCGAGCGCTGTTCCCTTGGGAAGCTCGCTCATGCGGGAGGTGGCCAGTTTGGACAGCTGGTCTGCCCTGAGGTTTTCCGCTCTGGGAATATACTGAATATTGAAAGAATTCAGGGCAGATGTGAGTTCCCGCACCTTTTGGAGATACTTTTGCATGGATGGCTCTTTAGCTTCAAAATCTCCTTGGACCTGGTTCACCACCAGCTGGGAGTCGCTGAAAGCCGTCAGGTCTCCCACTTTTAGTTCTTTCGCCAGCTTGAGCCCGGCGATGAGAGCCTCATACTCGGCCTCATTGTTCGAGGCCGGAAACTCGAGGCGCAGAGCTTGCTCGGCCACCACTCCATCTGGACTGGTGAGGATAAGTCCGGCCCCGCTGCCCCCCGGGGTCGAAGACCCATCCGAGTGCAGGACCCATGGCTGCTTCGGGGTCTCCTCCACGGACTCAGATGGTGGCTCGGGGTCGTCCGGAAGGGTGCACTCCACGATGAAGTCGGCGAGTATCTGAGCTTTGACAGCCGGCCTGGGCCGATATTCTAGGTCGAATTCCCCGAGCTCGACCGCCCATTTGGCGATCCTCCCCGCACGATCCGACCTCTGCAATATCTGCTTCATAGGCTGGTCGGTTAATATAGCTATCGTGTGGGCTTGGAAGTAAGGCCTGAGTCTCCGAGCCGAGATGATGAGAGCGAAGATGGTCTTCTCAAGTTTAGAATATCGGGTCTCAGCATTCCTGAGGACCCGGCTGGTGTAATAGACCGGCTTTTGGAGCTTGTCTTCTTCTCGGACGAGGACCGAGCTTACTGCAGCTGGGGAGACGGCCAGATATAAGTAAAGAATTTCGCCCTTCTGGGGCTTGGTGAGCAGCGGGGGAGAGGCCAGAAGGCTCCGAAGCTCTTCAAAGGCTTGCTGGCATTCTTCTGTCCACCGGAAGTCTTTCGGCCGTTTGAGGCTCTTGAAGAAGGGGAGGCAACGCTCGGCTGATCGAGAAACAAACCTTCCCAGGGCGGCTACCCGCCCCGCGAGCCGCTGCACCTCCTTAACTGTCTTTGGAGGCGACATCTCTTGCAGTGCCCGGATTTTCTCCGGGTTGGCTTCAATTCCGCGTTGGGTCACTATGAAACCCAGGAACTTGCCCGAGGTGACTCCGAACGCGCACTTCGCCGGATTGAGTTTCATTTGGTATTTTCTGAGCTTGGCGAATGTCTCGTTGAGATCGGCTATGTGGTGTTCCGTCGCTTGGCTCTTTACCAGCATGTCGTCCACATAGACTTCCATGTTCCGGCCGATCTGGTCTTTAAAGATTTGGCTGACCAGTCTCTGATAGGTGGCCCCAGCATTTTTCAGGCCAAAGGGCATCACCTTGTAGCAGTAGGTGCCCTTGTCGGTGATGAAGGCCGTCTTCTCCTCGTCTTCTGGCGCCATTCGGATTTGGTTGTATCCTGAAAAGGCGTCCATAAAAGTTAGCAGTTGGTGTCCTGAAGTGGAGTCGACGAGCTGGTCGATGCTCGGGAGAGGGAAGCTGTCTTTTGGGCAGGCCTTGTTCAGGTCGGTGTAGTCCACGCACATACGCCATTTTCCGTTGGCCTTCTTTACGAGGACTACGTTGGCGAGCCAATCCGGGTAGGAGACCTCCCGGATGAAGCCGGCTCCGAGGAGTTTGTCCACCTCCTCGGCCGCAGCTCGTTGTCGCTCAGGGGCGGAGCCTCTTTTCTTCTGCTTTACGGGCCTGCTGGTTGGCCTCACCTGGAGTCGGTGGACCATGACCTCGGGGTCAATTCCTGGCACGTCCGCGGGCGACCAGGCGAAGACGTCAGCATTGTCCCGCAGGAAGCTGACGAGGCGATTCCTCTCATGGGCGCCGAGGCCGGAGCCAACCTGCACGGTTAGCTCGGGAAAATTTTCTTGTAGTGGGATTTGAATAAGGAGCTCACCGGGCTCTACTTGCTTCTTCCAGAGGGTGTCCCTCGCATCGAGGGTTTCTATGGGCAATGAAGGGCCCATCGAGCGGTCTGGTGCCTCGGCTGGTTGCTTTACTGTGTGGGCCGCCATGTAGCATTGCTTGGCGACCAGTTGGTCTCCGCGGACCTCGCCCACTCCTTGGCCGGTGGGGAACCGCATGAGCAAATGGCGAGTTGAAACCACGGCTCGAAGGGCGTTTAACCCTGGGCGCCCAAGGATGGCGTTGTAGACCGAGGGCAGACGGACCACCAGAAAGTCCATCCTCACAGTGCTCTCCCGGGGGGCGAGGCCAACTGTGACAAGGAAGCTAGCCTCACCTTCAACCGGGACCGCATCTCCGGTAAACCCGACCAGCGGGGCATTGATTCTCCGGAGGTGTCCTTCTGTCAACCCCATTTTTTGGTAGGCATGGTAGTACAAAATGTTGGCTGAGCTTCCATTGTTAACTAGGACACGCTTTACATCAAACCTATTTACAATCATTGAGATGACCACAGCGTCATCGTGAGGGGTCTCGACCCCTTCTAAGTCCTCGTCCGAGAACGAGATGACTTCATCAGTGCGTGGGCGCTTCGGGGGTGCTCCCTGGGCGGCTGTTCCTGCCGAGGTCCGCCCAATCATGTGATGGTGCCGGCGATAGGCCTGTTGCCGCCGGAATTTTCGGTTGGTGCGACATTCTCCGCCGGCCTCCTTTCCTCATGTCGGTTCCTCACGAACCGGTTCAGTACTCCCCGTCTGATGAGCGCTTCTATCTCGTCCCGGAGTTGGAAGCAGTCCTCCGTGTCGTGCCCGCGATCTCGGTGGAAGCGGCAGTACTTCCTGAAATTTCGGGAAAATCCCGTGTCTCGCATAGGAGGCGGGGGTCGGAAGAAGTCCCGACCCTCAATTTCCATCAGGATCTCGGCCCGAGGAGCATTGACGGGTGTATAGTTCTCGTACCTCACCTGGTACGTCCGGGGCTGTGGTGGAGACCTCGGACGAGGAGGTGTCCTCTGCTGAGGTCGCCCCTGCTGACGGGGCGGGCTCCTCAGTCTGGGGAGATTCTTCTCTCGGCGGGGAGACCGGCTCCTTTGTCGACCGCGCTCCTCGCGGCGCTTCTTCCGCTTCTTCGAGGTGGGCTCGATTGCCCCCCGCCTGGAGGCGACTGCCTCCTCGGCCTTGGCGTACTTCCGGGCTCGGGCCAGCATTTCGGTGAAGTCGGCCGGGAAGCTCTTCTCGATGGAGAAGAGGAATCGGTAGGAGCGGACCCCAGTCTTCAGAGCCGACATGGCTATCGACTGGTCTAGCTCGCGAATCTCCCATGTGGCGGCGGTAAAGCGGTCTAGGTACTCTTTGAGGGACTCCCCCTCCTTCTGCTTGATGTCCAGGAGGGAGTCTGATATCCGTCGCTGGCGCCGGCTGGCAGCAAAGTTGGTGGCGAACTGCCTGCCGAGCTGCTCAAAAGAGGACACCGTGTTCGGCTTCAGACCAGAGAACCAAAGCCGAGCGGTCCCTCGGAGGGTTGCTGGGAAGGCCTTGCAGAGTATGGCCTCCGAGGACCCTTGTAGGGCCATGAGGGCCCGATAACTCTCCAAGTGGTCGAGGGGGTCGGTGATTCCGCTGTAGGGCTCCACCTGGGGCATTTTGAACCTCGCGGGAACTGGCTCGTCCTCGATCTGGCGGGAGAAGGGGGACTTGGTAGTGAACTCAAAGTCCCCTTCCTGTCTTGCCTTCTTGCTGTGGAGTGCCGCAATCTGGCGCTCCAGATGCTCGACTTTTCGGTCGAGCTCCCCCACCCGTGGGATTGTCGCTGTGGTATGCGCCAGCTCACAGTGATCCGGGGCTGACTCCGCCTCAGAAAGTTGGGGTCTCCGGTCGAAACCTTCTCCCGGTAACTCTCTCCGGGGAGAAGCTCGTTCTCCATTGTTGGCTCTGGAGGAGCCATGCAAATTTTGGCTGGGGAGAACCGGGCCGTTGGGGAGACACTCCGGCGGGGCCTGGGCCTGCGAGGGAAGTGCCGGTAAAGCCTCCACGCGCCGCAGGCCCTGAACGGCGGCGGCCAGGGCCTGGACTTGCTGTGCCAGGGCATTGAACTGTTCCGGCTGGACCTGAGGAGCTGGGTCAGCCGGAGTTGGAGAATTCTGGACGGAGTGTCCAGGACTTTGCGGGGGACGCCGGGAGACGTTAGAGGCTCCCTTACTTCTCAACTTCATGACTGCTACTCGGGCCCTTCCTCTAGCGCCAACTGTTGCTGGAAATTGGACCCGGGGGCAATCTTCGGTCGAAGAGAGGGAGCGACTGTTAGTCTTCACGGCGGGGCGGCGGTCTGTCGGCGGGCGGCGTCCTGCGTCCGGGGCGGTCGGAGAGAAGGAACAGCAGGTCCTCGCAGCGGGGCGGCGATCCGTTGGCTGGCGGCGTCCTCCGTCCGGGTGCCTGCACACGAACCGGTGGCCGGGTTCTCCGGCGCCGGCCCTCCGACGCTCAAGTCAGGGAGGGGGGCAAATAGTGGGGAGAAGGAGATAAACAGTGATTTTTGGGTGTATGAATGTTCCAATCCCCTCTTGAGAGGCCAAGGCTCCCTTTTATATGCGGGGGTCGGTTTACCTGTGATGTAACAGGGCGAGGCCGTAGTACGGCTTGGCATGTTGTTCAGGTCGGCGCTCGGTCAGGCGAATCATTGCGCTGATGTCGGCGGTATGGCCGAGATCAGAGACTTATCATAGTCGACTAGACCCTGCTGGGTCGATTTGCCGTGGAGAGCTGGGGATCCGTAGATGTCAGGAGCCATGCGCATTTATTGTGGAGTAAGTCGGAGATCCGCATTTATTATGGAGTAAGCCGGAGATCCGCATTTATTGTTGAGTGTGCCGGAAGATTACAGCGGCCATGCGCAATAAATGCCGGAGGGGTGTTAGAGTACGGTCCTCGAACATCGGGGTTTCTCTTAGGTCGGAGGTTTCGGGGTCGGTCGTCTTGTGGCCGAGCGTTCCGAGGTCGGACGCTGACTTCGGCTGTCCGGGGTCGGAGGTTGTACGGCTTCTTAGGGGCATTTATGTCATTTGGGGGGAAACTTTATTCCCCCCAACAGGAAGCATATGTCTAATTAGATAGATTGGAAGGACAAAATTACAACGAACGATACCTTAGAGACCGAAATCAAATTTGTTAATTGGGTACTGCTAAAAGCCAGCCCCCATATATATATATATATATATATATATATATATATATATATATATATATATATATACTATGACTGTAGTTGGGCAAAACTGAAATTGCATGTTAGGGGTCATGAAAGAAAGCAAGTCATTTCAACCACTAGGATCATATTAACATTGATATTATATTGCAGGTGCATAATTTCCTTGAGACAATATATTTTAGGTGCATGTTGTCCCTAAAAACAATAGTCAGGTGCATAATTTTTTCAGAACTTCAGATATTTAAATGGTCACACAGTATTTGCATAAGAACACGTTCCATAGCATTCCTTTTGTGTACAAACCAAATGCCATAGCAAGACTATAGGTTAAAAAATAGATGATGGAGAGGAGAGATTTAAGATCCAAAGAAAGGAAAACACTGATTTAAACATTATTTAGCCCCCAAAAGACTGAGATTTGTCTCATTTTCCAATTGATCTATTCCATTTTATTGTCACGTAAAACAAAATCTTGGTGGGGCTGTCCATCACCTAACTCTATTGAATGTTCAAATTATGTCTGTTTATGTTCCCCACTCGCATTTCACCATCTATGTTTTCCAGGCTATATGCATCACACATACCATATTCTAGTAAATAATAATTAGAAGTCTTCGTATGGAATGTTATAAGTTCAGTATAAATGAAACACTAGAATGTTAGAACAATAATTTCAACACTCTTACAAATGCCCTCTCAAACCCCATTCCATGGGCTTGCCTATCTGATGTCAAGATCTTGGATACTGAGGCGGAAAGATTTGTACAAATTCTTCAAGGATTGGATGCAAGCAGAGCTAAGCTGAGCACTGCTGAGTTTGGAGTGAGTAGGCCTTGTTTTGTTTTCTTCATCTTTGGTAACCCCAAGAATGGATCACTATCAGATGAAGGTTGAGTACTGTTTTTGGTCCTCTAGTTGTCATAGATAGCAGTTCTATGTTGAAATATTGTATCTTACCTAGAGATGCTTTGTGCTATGTTTGTAACAACTCAGGACCTCACCCAAAATAGCTAGCCGGAAAGTATTATTTGGATTCTTTGATTCCGTATAAGTACCTAAAATCTACCTAGCAAATAACCGATGTGGGACTAAATACACGCCTACACAGGTCTTCACATACTCCCCCCGTTCAAGCCCCGACTTCCTCGTCAGGCTAAGGGTTCAAATCCATTCAAATCTAATCACAAACACTATGATTAGCCCGTGATCAGCTCTAATGGATCCGGACTACAGTGTTCCCTAGTCCACGTAGGTTATGGGCCAGGTCCATTCTGATACCATTTATAACAACTTAGGACCTCACCCAAAATGGCTAGTCGGAAGGTATTATTTGGGTTTCTTGATCTTATATAAGTACCCAAGATCTATCCAGTAAATAACAAATGTGAGACTAACCACACGTCCGCACAGGCCCTCACAATGTTATTGCTCTGAAATCTATGAAAGCTATTGTTAGTCTCCAGTTGATCCTCTCTATGTTTGCCTCATCAGCTTGTGTTGTGCTGCCCTTTTGTTCTCTCTGTTGCCTCCTATAGAGTTATTCTCTCTCTTTTTTGGCTACAGTGGTTTGTGCATCATCTGATCATCAGTCTAATTAGCTGGACTGTGCAAGGCTTGGGGAGCCAGAAGAATTATGAGAGATTTCTTGGCTTCAAATGTATGCTTCATCATTGGAATTCAGGAATCTAAATTGGAGGAGCCCTCTATCGGGGTGCTTAGATCACTTTCATGGGGAAAGATTGACAGATGGATTTTTCGAGGTGCGACTAGATCATCAAGGGGTATTATCGTTAGGTGGAATATAGCAAGATTTGATGTCAAAAGAAGTGAAATTAAGAGGTTCTCATGACCATGCAGTGGACAGATTGAATCTTGAATGTTATTTGGACCTTCACTTGTGTTTATGCCTGGATAGAACATGACTTCAAAAAACTTCTTTGGAGAGAACTAAAACAAATTCATTCTCCCTTACTAGATCCTGGGATTGTTGAGGGGAATTTTAATGCTACTTACAAGCACCATGAAAGAAGTGATCTGCCTCAAGCCCGAAAATAATCCAAAGCTTTTACTTCCTTATTAGATCAACTCAATTATTGGATCTTCCTCTGAAGAGGCAAGACTATACTTGGAGCAATCGAAGCGAACTACCTATCATGTCTAAGTTAGATAGATTCGGGAAGCCCTCCCAAATCTTTGTTCCGACCGTATGCCAATCAAGCTCTTCTTTCTTGGTCTTCAAAGACCAAGAAACTAGTCAAATTTGACAGAAGTTGGCTGTCTTTGGAAGGTATTACAGAAGTTGTAGTTAGGGTTTGGGATAGATCTGGAACTTCTGAGATGCAGTAGTTAATCTTGTGCTCAAGTTAAGGTCTACCAGAAATGCACCCAAGGGGTGGTCTACAAAAGTAAGATCTTCTGTCGAAGCAGATAAGGATAAACTTCTTCAGAAAATTTGAGAATTAGACTGAAAAGAGGAGCAAGAGCCACCAAAGAATCTCATAGGATAAAGCTTTTGCATATCTTTCAATCAGAGGAGATATTGGAAATAGAAGGTGAAGATCAAGTGGCTTGCTGAAGGAGATAATGATACTAAATTTTTCCAATATACCGCCAACCTCCAAAGGAAGTATAACTAGATCTCAAGTGTTGATTGGAATGGTTCGGAATATATCGAAAAAGGGGAGATCAAAAAAAATCTTCACTCAGTTCTTTAGAGGCATATTTGGGGCACCTAAAGAGGCACACATTAACTTGGATTGAAACCTTATTTATCCCTCTTCCCCCCCAAAATCTTTGCAACTTAGAAGCACCTTTCTCCTTGGAGGAAATCAAATAGGCACTTTGTTCAGCACTTCTAGGACCTCATCAAGGATAATATTTTTTTGCTTTTTAGGCACCTTCATGAGAGGAATCTTGACTTAGATTAAACTATGTCATCCTCTCTCTCATTCCTAAGAAAGAGCCAGCTAAGGTCGCCTCTAATTTTCAGCCTATCTATCTAACTTATAGTTGCATCAAGATTATCACCAAAGTCCTTGCAAACGGACTCCAGCAGTTCCTAAAAGGAATGGTTGATTCAGCAAAGATGGCGTACATTAAAAGTAGATCCATTATGGATATTTTTATTTTTGTGCTAATGAAATCTTGCATCACTCTCGGAAGTCAGATATTGATGGAGTTGTCTGTAAATTGGACTTTATGAAAGCTTTCGATAGGGGTTGCCCAAAGTACTTGATTAGGTTACTATCTTTGAGAGATTTTTCTCCTCGTTGGATCAATTGGATAGAGAACATCCTCCTCACCGAACAACTTGCCGTTAATATGAATGGTGAAATAGGGGATTGGATCTTTTGTAGATGAGGGTTGAGGCAGAATGGCCCATTGTCCCCATTTCTTTTCATTCTTGAAAGAGCAAATAGCTCTTATTTGGTGGAAGATTTATGCTGATCAATTTGATCCTCTCCTTGTTTCCACTCTATTTCATGTCACTTTTTAAGCTCCCTACTTAGGTTGTCAAATCGATGGATACAGAAGATTTTTTTCTTTTCTTTTCTTTTTCTTTTTTTTTTTGTGGACCATGTCCTGTAGCTTGTATGGGCTCTAAGGTTGATTGGAGAACTGTGTGTATAGAGAAGGAAGAAGGAGGTCTTAATGTGAAAGACCTCAAAACAATTCAATAATTCCTTCCAAACCAAAGGGGGAGGGAGGTTTCTCTCCAATGGTCCTGGAATTTGGAGAAAATAAATTGAGACCGCTTTATCACCAAAAAAGACAAAGTTATCGATGTCATGTCATGGATGCCTCCACAGAGATGCCCAAGTCTTTGGAAGGATGTTGTTAAGGCACTTTCGGCTTCTGGAAATTCAAATAAGGAATTGGTCAACGAACCCAAAAGCTCTTTTGGAAGGTCGGCTAGATATGCGATGCCCCTCTCTAGTTGATTTTTCCTTCTCTTCTTTATTCCTTTGGCATCAAGGCTGCTGGCTAACTCATCATTGGAGGATCAATCTCATTTCTCCCGCCTTTCATCCTTCCTTGATTTGGTTGTCTCTCAACAGGGCAAAGAAAAGGATCAATTTATTTGGAAACTAAGTAGCATAGGAGTAAGGCTGCAAATGGGTAGGGTTGACCCATGACTCGATCCAACCCGTGATCCGACTCACTTAGACCCAACTCGAGCTGTTTTGGAGGACCCATGGGGTGGGGTCAGGTCCTAAAATTGGACTTGTTCCATTTTTTAGATCAGGTCTGAGTTTACTGAAGTCAGATCCAACCCAATCCGACCCATTTGAAATTTGGATAATTTTGGGTTTTCAACCTATGATCTGATCCAATCCGAATTTGTAAAATTATTCAGGCCCGCAGGGATGCAAACAAGTTCTGAAGGCATGGATAGGTTGACCCGAACCGAATCTAATCCGGACCCAATCCGGACCCAAATTATTTGAGTTGGGTCCAGGTTATACATGGACCCGACCCAACCCGAATGAACTGTTGGTTCAAAAATTGTAGCGGTAGACTCGATCCGATCTTCTATCGAATTGGGTCTGTGTCCAAAATTAGAATCCGAATAAGAAACTGAGTTGAATTGGAGTCACTCACAAACCGACCCAACCCGATGCATTTGCACCGTTGCGTTCTAGACCGCATCCAGCTGCCGACTTCCCAACTTGGGGAATTGAATGTAGGTTCGCTTCCTCTCCCTGGGGCATCAGTGTGCCCCTCAGAGTGAAATGCTTTCTTTGGCTCTGCTGGGGTGAAACGCTGAACGCAAGCCACAAGGGAAGTGCCTGGGAGAGAGCTCGGGAAAAAAAAATATTGGTGGATGGGCTCTTTGTCACCAATCACCTGAGTCCGTTGATCGCTTGGTTTCCAGCTCTAGTTTCTTCTCATCAATTTGGCACTGCTTGGTGTCCTACATACCAACTCCACCATTGAAGGCCTTTGCGTCGAATGGAAACGAAGGTTTTTCTCCGAATCGGCACACTCGATTTGGAGAAAGAAAAAGATGGATTTTTTGAACATGCAACAATCTCTCATCTCTTTAACCGAGGATAGTAGCGTCTGGCATAAAATTAAAAGATTGCCTCACTTGGTTTGTGAGGTTTCAATTTGTTTTCTTCTTCTTATTTGTATCTGAACTAATCTTTCCTGCATCCCTGTGAATATTCTTTTTGTCTTGTAACAAATCAGGACCTCACCTAAAATAGCTAGTTGGAAGGTATTATTTGGATTTCTTGATCCTGTATAAGTACCCAATATCTACTCAGCGAATATTATAAGTACCGATGTGGGACTAAACATACGCCTGCATGGTTCTTACAATAATATTAAAGAGTGTTTTTTTTTTTTTTTTGATATGAGAAGAGTGGCCTTTAAAAAGAGCTATGTTAGATAACTGTAGCATCCGAGATTTATCCTACCAGCCTGCCGCTTTTGGTCTTCTTCACTCATCTATTCCTTCTCATTTTCTTTACTTTTTGTTCCTAAGGTTGTCCGGTAAAACTCATTAATACCTAAAATCTATGAAGAGAGAAATCTCAGTAATTGCTTTGGTTGTTAGCACTACCTTCAAGTTGTTTAGTTTTTAACTAATCCTCTTGGTCTCCAAGATAGTCTAAGTTTCTTATGTTAGGTTTAATAATAAATTAACAATCACCCTCTTGTCTTGATGGCTAGGGATGTTCCTGTTTTGTCACCTTGGCAAGGGTTTGAGGATTGGCATCACTCTCCTCCTTAAACTAAGATTATTTCTCTTTTAATTGGTACTTTCTCTCTGCTATGTGGGTTAATAGTTCTCTCCAACCTATGTGCCTACGAGTCGAAACACCCTCTTAAACTAAGATTAATACAGGATTCCTTTGTTCCCAATTGAGTTTCTTACAAAAACTTGCTTAGTAGTTTCACTCTTTGCTATTCGGGTTAATAGTTAATTCCAATATCTATGTGCCTGCACCTTTTTCCAGCGGTATACGTTCAAATTTAGTTGTCATTTTCATGTCCAAATTTAGTTTAGCGATTTCTTATTAGTTATGATGAGTAGGCCAATGATTGCATATTATTATGTTGATTTGAACTAGATAAGATTAAGATACCATTTTTGGAGCATCTTTGGTAGGTTTATTAGTAAATGATGTCATAGGTTTGGAATTCTCTATATGAGTCTTTACTTTGTTAAAAATGATATCTATGCCCATGATGTCTTCAGCCATCAAATATCTTTATTACACTACTGTATTATGAAACATTACATTAGATAAAAGTAACTTGGGCGTGAGGTCGGATATACTATCTTGAAGATACAAGTGCAAAGCCAAGTGACTTGACGGCAAGGAATTAAAATGATAAACAAATCTGGACTCTTGTTTTTTTTTTTTTTTTTTTTTTTTTTTTGGCTGAAACAGGATATTCCTCCCAACACAAGCAATAAGAATTGGTCCGAGAAAATCATCCCAACAATAATCTCACAATTCACAAAGCCTACACCCAACTCATAACAGTCCGGATCGATTCAAATTAATTGCTGAACTAGCTAACCATGCTAATTGAGCTAAATTGTCTCACAGGCTTATTGAAACATCAACAGACTAGTTGCTCACCCATGTATGGGACCTACTAAAAAACAAGCAAAAGCCATTACTAATACATATGTTGGTTCCCTGCGGTGCACAAATAACACAACAAAAACATGCAACCAGCACTACTCGTAACCATAGACAGGATACACTTGTCATCACCAAATGAACAGGTTTCAAGACATTACGGCTACTGCAAAAACAATGATCAGAGTGCTCATCATCTCCTCTGCTGTCGTTTGTCTTCTCTTGTCATTTTGCAGCCGAGAGTATATATTATAAGTGGGTCGGTCCAGAGAAATTATATCATGCACTGCATGCACCATGCGACGTATGCCATACCAAATTGTCTCATTTTTATAGGCCTCAATCTATCATGCCCTCATCTTAGTCATTGGTTAAAGTCCAGAAAGAAAGAAGCTCCTATAATCAGAAAAAATGTTTCTCTTCATCATTCACTCGCCTCTCTCCAGCTAACCTCTTCCCAGCCTCTACCATCTATTATATGCTTGGTGCATAGCTCACCATGCACTCAAACAGACCCTAAAGTATGTTTATCTCCTTCTAATACAAGAAGAACAAAAAACTTACGTAATGCTTTCACAATGCAAGCATAGGTACTATTTGCCATCCTCTTTGCTTTTCTTTGCTTTTTTTTAATTCTATGGTCATAGAATTAGTGCTAATTATGTGCTACACAAAGTTCGGTGCTTTAGATGCACATGGTTCCAAGTTAATGCCAGATAAAAAGAATTTCAGTTATAGTTTTCCTTGCGACAGCCCAGGATGCGGTAGTACTTGTGATATTTTTGCTTAGGACACATTTTATTTGGCAGTTTTCTGGATGTTAAATACTATGCATTGGAAATACATCACATTATGGTAGGGTAATGTTTCACAATTTAATGAATCCTCCACTTATTTGATGGGATGGTTAAGAGATTATCTATGATTAAACTCTTCACAACTTATCAATGGATATAACCCTTTTGGTATGAATAGTTTATCAGTATGGGCATGGATATTTTTATTTGGACATCTGCAGGTGTGGGTTTCAGATTGATACATCTGCAAGGAAATATGAGCACAGACATAAAATAGTTCGCAATCAATCTACATCTTCCAGAAGAAACTCATAACTATCACATGAGTTATTGGGCTTGAATGGAGCACATGACCACACCACATGCCTGCTACCACCTTGCAGATGATTCTTTTGATTTATTTGATTGCAACATATGAATAGTCATATGCTTTAGCCAGAAATAACTATCTTTTGCATTTCACTTTTGAGCCCATTGGTGGTTCGGATTCTCCCTCTGTTTTTTTTTTTTTTGATAATACGAATAGATGATACAACTCTAGTATGGTACATCTATGTAAGTTAGAGGATACAATAATATGAAAAGACAAAGGGATAGCCTCAAGTCTATCCCACAAACAACTACCAGAATACTGAGTCATATAGGAAGTAACCCATTCAGCCACCCAGTTCGTCTCCTGATACATATAGTTGACCCGGAAGGCGGCACAACCCATCACCATCATGCGGATGTCCTACAACAGCGGATGCTCACCACCTGCTTCCGTGAGGTTTTAAATCTAGCCAACCACCGTCACCAAGTCCTCCTCAAGTTGGATGTTGTCAGCTCTCAATATACTCCTTGCATAGGTGATACCCTCTTATGCAGCCCTCAGCTCCGCTTAAGAAGCCGATACATCATGGATGCGCCTGCCCCATCTACCACCAATCTAGAGTCAGAATCCTTGATCAAGAATCCCACTCTGACTTTGTGTCTGCCGTCAGACACGCTCCCATCGAAGTTGACCTTGAAAAAGCTCAGGGGTGGGGATTCCTAGGAGACGAGGATCATTCGAGTCGCTGCGGAAGCCTAACAGGAGTCCCAGATGTCCCTAACTATTCCAAGTTCACTTGTAAAGAAGGGATGGAGAATTTCGGTCGCATAAAGTAAGGCCCTATCCACCACTTGCCTAGGATACCGCCTTTTATTTTTGAATAGTCAAGCATTTCTATCAAGCTAGATATGGTAGGCAATGTAGGCTGTCTTGACACTTAGAGGGACCATGGCTGGCCTCCTCATAGTTGCCTTTAGTAAGGCCAAGAAAGCTTCAATCGATGCCATTTGCTGTAGAAATGTCAGGTTGGTCCCATAACACCTCCAAACCTAAGCCACACTCAGGCAGTGGAACAATACATGAGCCATAGACTCCTCCAACGATGAACAGTCCACACATGAAAGGGGAGGCCTTAGTCCTCTGCTGCACAGAATACCTCTAGTCGGGAGACAATTCCATACAACTTTCCAAAGAAAGAGACAACACGAGGGTGAACACGAAGCTTCTAGATCCAGCCTCCATCGATCAACCTAGTAGTCTCAGCTCTCTTAAAATTACAAAGGTCATCAGCTCTAACCTTCGATCTGATGGCCATCCTCCATATCCTCCTATTCGAGATCCTCTGTCTAGGAATCAGCACTACGAGGATCCTTTTTGCCAATTGATCTCCGAAGGAGCATCGAACAACATCAACATTCTACCTCCTCTCAATAGGAAGAAGCAGATCACAAATTTTGAGACCTTCCACATACTCTGGGTTAACTGTAATAAGCTAGAGCCTTAACGGCAAGTCAGAGACCCAAATGTCATCCATTACATCAACTGCCTATCCATCTCCAATTATTCATCTGATCATGGGCAATACCAGCAGAGCCCGAGTGCACATCTTTCTCTAGATATAAGAGCAATGGCGACTGGCCTAAAATTCTATCACAATAGTCCGTAGGCCATTCTAGGCGCTCATCCTAGAGCTCCATAAGCTCCCTGGCTCGAGCATATATCTGGCTACATGCCTGGCAACCAGGGCTTCTCTCCTCATCATCAGTGAGTGAATTCTCGGCCCATCATGACAAAGAGGCTGATAGACCACCTCCATTACAAGGAGGTGCACTCCACCCCTAACCTCCCAAGTACCCCACAGAAACCTCACAAACATCTATTCCAGTCTTGCCAATATGACCTTCGGTAATACAGCATTGGACAAAAGGTAGACCAAGACCAAGCTGAGGACTGTCCCGGTCAAAGTGACCCTGCCATCATAGAGAGTACTCTCAACTTCCACCCCTCAAGCCGTTGCTGGATATTTTGTTCAATTATGCTACACTCCGCCATTCGTAATCTTCCCCAACAATGGGTATGCCAAGATACCTCCAGGCTCCCTCTTGCTCCCCAACACCCAATAATTTTGCTCCTGATCTGCTGCTTGATCTTTGGACTGAACTGGATTGCTGATTTGGTTAAATTCACCTATTGCCCAGACCCCTCACAATATGCCCCCAAAATCCTTTTGACAGCCACTGCATTTTGCATCGTGGCCTGGATCAAGATCATGCAATCATCAGCAAAGAGAAGGTTTGAGATCGTCATAGAGGAGGGAGATGGCCTATAGGCCTTTAGGACCCCAGACAAGGAAGCTACCCAAAGAGCTCTAGATAGGGTTTCAACACAAATAATAAAAAGATAAGGTGATAGAAGACAACCTTGTCTCAACCCGACCGTAGAGTCAAAGAAAGGCATCGTTGTACTATTGACTAGAATAGTAAAGGAGGGAGTCTGGACACAACCCAAGATCCACTTGACCCATATATTGTGAAAGCCAAAGCTCATCAGTGCCTAGGAAAGAAACCGCCAGCTCATCTGATCATAGGCCAGCTCCATATCAAGCTTGATCGCAATTAAGCTGGATCGACACGTGGCCCTCTGAAGATCATGCAGAAACTCCTATGCAATGAGGACATTGTCTGAGATACTCCACCCACCAATGAAAGCCCCCTGCTCTTGGCTGATAAGACCAGGCAAAACTTTCCTCAATCTAGACACCATGACCTTCGCTACCATCTTATAAAGAGTGGTGCACAAACTAATAGATCTATAGTGACTAGGCTCCATAACGTTCTGTCTCTTCAGGACCAAGGTGATGTAGGTCTTCTTTCAATCTTGAAATATAGAGGTCGTGCTGAAGAACTGCTGGACTGCCATAATTACCTCCTAACAAATAATAATTCAGTATCTCCTAAAGAAAAAGGGGCGAAAACCATCTAGACCTGGAGATTTGTCCTTTGTTAGGGACCAAATCGTCCTCCGTCTCCACCAGACTGATGAGCATAGCATTTTTAGAGTCTGAGATCCTCTCAGGGGGCATGGGTCTGGAGACAAACCCACTTCACCCAGGATGAGCCATCCACCAAGATCTGAAAAAACTGCAAGAGCTCCCGATTGATGTTATTGGTATCAACGATCGTCTGGCCAATACTGTCCCTTAGGCTTCGAATCATGTTCCCCTATCTTCTGATAATTGTCGACCGGTGGAAGAATCTTATATTCTTATCCCCTTTTTTGATCCACTGCACCCTAGATTTCTACCTCCAGAGCACGTCCTACTAGTACAGTAAGGAGTGGTGCATTGCCAGCTTCCCTCTAAGGTTTGCCATCTCCTTAAGGGGAAATCCCCCAGCTTGTAAGTGGGTTATTGAGTCCTCTATTTCCTTTAATCTCCTAAAAATATTTTCTACATCCTCTCTATTCCACCTTCGGATCGTTAACTCCAACTTGCGGGTGAGTCGGTAGATAGCGTCCCCCCACACTGTCGTTCTCCATGCGCC
Organism: Phoenix dactylifera; assembly: GCF_009389715.1. Taxonomy (NCBI): domain Eukaryota; kingdom Viridiplantae; phylum Streptophyta; class Magnoliopsida; order Arecales; family Arecaceae; genus Phoenix; species Phoenix dactylifera. The sequence goes on from NW_024068796.1 coordinate 82,576, forward strand.
ATGCACAATATTCTAGGATTGCGGATAAGAAAGCTAGATTCTCTCAAAGTGGAAAGAACTTCGAAATGGAATAACTTGATCGGTGCGGACTAGGATCGAGCAATGATCAGAAGCAAAATGGGACAAGTGGCGCACCTGATAATTCGAGTAGCGTTGGATCCAAATAGCCATGGCAAAATCCCGTTCAATCCTTTCCTAGACTCTCGCTCTACCCATGTGATTATTGCACTATGTAAATTTGGGTCCTGTGAAGCCAAGGTCGATGAGGCCATTTGTCACGACCCCCGCCCCGATCCGGCGGGCCGCCGCGACGGTTCTAGGGTGCGGGTAGGCATAAGGCCACCAGCCACCACGTAGAACCCTACTACCTATCAATCATCAATAAATTCTGAAAATTTTGGCATGATGCATGTACAAAATAATCACCTTTCCTATATTGACCAGTCAGGATTATTTCAATACATACAACAACACTACCTGTCAGAGCATCAATCACGTAATCTGTCACATAATAAACCTGGACAATATATAGCAATACATTATCACGGACACACAACTAATCTGCACATATATATATATATATATATATATATATATATATATATATATATATATATATATATATATATATATACACACACACCTGCTTCCCAATCCATCAATAGTCAACCCATATCCACAACAGAATCTATGACTGTAACTATACACTATATACAACAGAAGGTTTATAATACACCAAAATATATAAAGCTCTATCTACATTATACTATGGAGCGGCACAGCTAGCAGGCAATTTCTAACTCTGCTCTTCTCTATACAACACCTGTCCTGCAATCAAAAACACCAAACTGAGGAGTGAGTATATGAATACTGAGTGAGTGGAGTATAGAGTACTATGCACATGAGACAAAATATAATCATGGCTCGAGGTGAAATATCAAGAGCATATGAGCAGTCATCAATAACAAGGTGCACACAACTCAACATAAGAAATATGGAGTAAATCATTACAGTATCACCACAATCATAATCAACTCATCAGAGCATATATAGAATAGTCAAATAAACATGAATGATACATCATGAATATGCTCAATAAATTATAACACTGAAATATGCAAATCGGGGTGTCAATATGCGAAGTCATCACCAGACAACTGTCGGGAGGTGGGTCTTACGCCCCAGGCGAACCGCAGCAACTCCCTACTGTCACATGCATATGCAGGATAAGACACCATACTGATAATGTAAATACTAGCCAGTATCCAGAACAGAAATTCATAGAAACATCTCACATCTGTATACTAAATGGCACCTCGCGGGGTCTTACTTTGTCCGGCGGCAAGCCATATATAAGTCGCAGGACTGGCCGATCCTACGCCTAAGGCCGTGTCCCCCCTAGGAAGGGACTGGGCTCCGCCCACCCAGAAGGCTACTATGTGCACACACGCCGATGTCTAACCCCATCGATTATAGGTGTCCTGTAGATACTACCAAGCCATGTATAATGCCATAATGCACCCTCCCAATATTCTACTAAAAAGGAGCATAATCAAGACTACAACTCACTCGACCACGACCCAATCATAACTAACATCAGGATTGGGAGTGAGGAATCATGGGAGTGCAATGCAACTCAATATACCACTAAAAAGGGCTCTACAAATCTTTGAAATAGAGAAAATGAAATCAATTTATAAAAAAAGTCATTTCACAATTCGGAACCAATTTGACTACTCTTCTACCCTTCGTAATTTCTCTCAATGTTCCCTCAAATACGTGTACAAAATAATCAAGCATGGAGAAACAAGATTATAGAGGAATCTACTACAATATCAATCAATATGCACAAGTGGAATCAATTTACAATTGGCGACATTCATGAAAATGAATTAAGAATGCTCACGGTGCAAAGTACATGACTCCCACTCACCTGCCAATTCGGCACGGTCTTGATACACCTCCAAAAATCTACAGTAGGCGGTGGGGGACTTCTTCCTCTTGTTTTCTAGCTTCTTGCCCAATTGTGACATGCATTAATAACACATTTATTCTTGTATCAAGGCCTAATAACCTACGTATCAATTGTAAGCATAAAAGTTTCCCTTATTATTATTAATTAATTCTCAATTTACATGAATCATGATGCAAGAGTATCCCACACACACGTTGGACCAATGTTATAAGGTCAAGGTATGCGAAAGGATTGAATCCCTTCTAATCCAAAATTTTACTAAACCTTGGATCGACCCCAATTTTGAGAGTCGACCCCCGCTTGGGTCGACCCCAGCTTACCCTGAGTCGACCCCAAGCACAGAGCCGAAAATCTCCATTCTCTGGAATTTTCTAAGAGAGTCGACCCTACCAGACTTGGGTCGACCCCACTCAGCCCTGAATCGACTCCGGCTTACTTTGAGTCGACCCAACACCATTTTTTTCATCTTTCTTCATCCGGATAAACAGTAACTCGGACTGATAGCGGGTTACTTTATTCCGGTTTTGATCCACTTTCCAAACTCCAAATTTTATGAAATTTTTATCTAACATTCTACACTCATAGGGGTTTCCAGAATAGTAACATGCATCACCATCGGAGGCCGATTGACCTCTAAAATAATTCACCGAAGCTGGAACTTCGACACAGTTTTTCCATAGTCTCGGAAAAACTTGTCGAAATCCGATTTCCTCTCCTTTAACCACTTCTAACACTTCTATCTAACCTCTCTAGACCAAATCCACCCTTTGTATAGCCTAATTTCATTAGAAGACTAAGTAGGAACGGGTATTTACCTTTTTCTTTTCAGAAAATCGAGGTCTTTGCGTAGAGGGGAAGGAGACCTACGCTTTTTCCTTCAGCTGGCAGCGCAACCGGGACTCCCTTCCACCTCATATTTCCTTCCTCTTTCTTCTTTTTCTTCTTCTTCTTCTCTCTTTTTTTCTCTCTCTGTTTGATTCCACCGCCTGAGACTCCCCTTCCTCTCTATTTCAAATCCAACGCCTCAGCCACCAAACCCCCTAATTAAGTCACATCAAACACCAAAATTTCCATCTTGCCCCTAACACTTCAACATATCTACTGTTATGCCATTAACTTTTGATTCCTTACCCCTTATATTAATTTTAAAGGACTATTCTATTCTTTTTTATATATAAATTTTTTGGGGGGGTTATTACATCTTCCCCCCTTATATAAAATTCGTCCTCAAATTTAAAAGAGTAAATTACCTGATTGCTCAAAGAGGTGAGGGTATCTACTCTTCATATTCTGCTCCAACTTCCAAGTGCACTCATCAACATTATGCCGGTGCCATTGTACCTTCACCATACTTATCTCTTTATTTCTCAGCTTCCTAGTTTAAGTTTCAAGGATAGCTACAGGAAGTTCTTTATAAGAAAGGTCTTTCTTTACTGTAACTTCCTGAACTGGCAGCACATGGGATGGATCTAGCACATACTTCCGAAGCATAGATATGTGGAATACTGGATGCACATGGCTGAGGTTTGGAGGCAGTGCTAATCTGTAAGATACATTGCCAAACTTGTATATTATCTCAAAGGGGCCAATGTATCTAGGACTAAGCTTGCCTCTCTTTCCAAACCTCATTACCCCTTTCATAGGAGAGATCTTTAGGAAAATATGATCCCCCGTGCCAAACTGCACATCTCTCCTTCTGACATCTGAGTAGCTCTTCTGCCTACTGAATACTGTCCTCAACCTTTCCTGTATCATTGGCACTTTTTCTGATGTCTCTCTGATCAAATCTGGTACTTCTAGGTGCTTCTCCCCAATCTCAGACCAGCATAAGGGAGATCTACATTTTCTCCTATAAAGTGCCTCATAAGGTGCCATACCAATAGTAGAGTGATAGCTGTTATTATATGTAAACTCCACTAAAGGTAAGTGTTGCCCAAGAAGACAACCCAAGAGGGGGGGGAGGTGAATTGGGTTTTAAGTAATAATTGCAATTAAAAACTTAATTAGTAACTAATTAACACTTATTGCAAGCAAATTAATTAGATTACTAGTTGTAGTGAATGAAGGGGATGGAAGAGACAATGAACCAATTACAAACACAAGAGGTTTTATAGTGGTTCGGAGCTAACCCTTGCTCCTACGTCCACTCCCCAAGCTTCACTTGGGAGTTCTCTATAATCCCTTGGATTACAGCCGGTTATTTTACAAGTTCACAACCCAACTTGTTGTTTTCACGAGATCACAACGAACTCGGTCGGTTTTCATAGGCTCACCGACTAGAACCACCCGATTGTTTTTTCGGGATCACAATCAAACCTTTACCCATTGGTTTTAACTTCGGCTCACCAACCAACCTTAACACCCTTGATTCAATCCCCTGATTGAATCAAGTAAGAGAAACAGTTTGGAAAGAGTACAGGGAAAGCTTCTTAAAAAGCAAATATGAACAATATGAATAAAGTAGAGTTAGAAGCCCTCAAACAGATTTTGGAAGAGGAAGAAGAGGCTTCTCGAACTCTGAGACTCCTCTTTGAGTGTGCTGAAGATTTGGTGTCAGAAGGGGAGCCTTGAATGTGAAGGAAAGAGTTTGTTGGATGGAGTTCAATGCACTTCTTCCTTCTTTCTCTTGTATTTTTCTTGAAAGCCTTTGGTAGGTGGAAAACCCTTTTTGTTTGAATGGAATAACTCTCTTAGTGTCTACTACTGTTTACTGTGGCTATTTATGCAGTCCTTTTTGAAATATAGCCGTTAGACACTGATTTGTAGCCGTTCTGTACAGTCTGCACATCCTGACAGTATGTCCGTTCAGATCGGAGTCGACTCGCCTGTTGCAGGAGTCGACTCATGCTTTACTGGAGACGACTCGGTAACTGTTCAGGATTTGAATTAAAGTGCTGTCCCGATCTGGAGTCGACTCGGACCAAATCTGGAGTCGACTCGCCAATGTCTGGAGTTGACTCGGCACTTTTGGAGATGGCTTGTTCTCAGGGTTCCAGAGATCTTTCTTTCGGGTTTACTCCCTCGAGTCGACTCGGATTCTCTTGGAGTCGACTCGGCTCTCAGAGCCCGAAATTCCGATCCTCTATCTGTTGACCTGAGCTGTCTCGGAGTCGACTCGCACTTTGTTGGAGTCGACTCGGCTCTCAGAGACCGAAAAACTGTTCTTCTATGTTTTGAGTTGAACTGCCTCGGAGTCGACTTGCACTTTGTTGGAGTCGACTCGGCTCTCAGAGACCGAAGTTGGTTCTCTGACTTTTAGTCTTGCTCTCCTCTGAGAGTCGACTCGGACGTAACTAGAAGTCGACTCACTAAACTTCGGAGTCGACTCGTAACCTTCTGGAGTCGACTCGGTTGCAGGGTCTGAAATACCTCGTTCTGTCTTTCTTCTGTTACACTTTGGAGTCGACTCGGAAACGTCGGGAGTCGACTCGGCAACTATCGGAGTCGACTCGAACCCTTCTGGAGTCGACTCGCTGACAGGGTCTGAAAATCAACTTTCTGTCTTTCTGTCAGTTCTCAGTCGGAGTCGACTCGTAGTGTACCGGAGTCGACTCGAGCATGTGCCAGAACCTCTGAAACACTTAGAGTCGACTCGAAATCTTTCGGAGTCGACTCGAGCTTCAGACTTTGGCTTAAGTGAGTTCAACACTTAGCCAATTGACTTTGAACCAAGGCTCGATGCTCTTAAACATAAATTCACAAATATTTGCCTGAAACACTAGATTGAATTCATTAGTATAACATAAGATATACTCAAATGCTTTGAGCTCATCAAAATCAAATAGGGTTATAATCAATCACTCCACAGTAAGTATCTGTCGCAGCTATCTCTGAAATCCAGTACACACATTCTGAGCATATCCTCGAGGGTCTGAATGGTCCTCTCCGACTGTCCATCTGTCTAAGGATGAAATGCTGTATTGAAATCAAGCGGAGTCACTAATGCCTCATGGAGTTTCTGCCAAAACCTAAAGGTAAACTGTGAACCTCTATCTGATATAATAGAAACTGGTACTCCATGCAAGGATACTATCCTATCCACATACATCTCGGCATACTGAGCTACTGAATATGTGGTCATCACCGGTAAAAAATGGGCTGATTTTGTCAATCTATCCACAATCACCCAGATAGAATCATATCCTTTTTATGTTCTGGGCAGCCCGACCACAAAGTCCATAGTTATCCTTTCCCATTTCCACTCAGGCAAAGGTAACTCTTGCAAGAGTCCTGTTGGCTTCTGATGTTCAAATTTCACTTGCTGACAAGTCAAACAAGAAGCCACATATTCGGCCACATCCCTTTTTAATCCGTTCCACCAATATATGCCTTTGATATCATGATACATTTTGGTGGAACCAGGATGAATGCTATAGGGAGTGTTGTGTGCTTCATGCATAATTCTCTGTCTCAGATCTCCCACATTAGTCTACTGCCACGCATCAACATCTCATCTACAATCTGAAACCTCTCTATCTGTCCTGATTGCACTTCTCCTTTCAGTTTCATAAGGATTGGATCTAAATCCTATGAAACCTTGATTTCATCTATCAACCTCGGTTTTATCTGAAACTGTGGAATCAAAGGACGAACCTCTGATATCTCAAAAGATAGTCCCTGACCAAATAAATATGCCAGATCTCTGACTATCTCTCTCCTCAGGACGGAGATGTGAGATAAACTGCCCATTGATTTTCGGCTCAATGCATCTGCTACAACATTAGCCTTTTCCGGATGATACAAAATTTGGCAGTCATAATTCTTCAACAGCTCTATCCATATCCTCTATCTGAGATTCAAATCTCTTTGCTGCTGAATGTACTGGAGGCTTTTGTGATTAATATATACCTTACAAGATTCATCAATCCGAGACAGAAGGTATTTTTTCTTTATTGTTAACTTGTCAATCCTCGATAACCAATACATAACCTCAAACTTCCATCTTTCTTCTTTACAAACAATACTAGAGCTCCCCAAGGTGACACACTAAGTCAAATGAAACTTTTATCAAGCAGATCTTGCAATTGCTCCTTTAATTAATTCATTTCAGCTGGAGCCATTCTATAGGGGGTTTTAGAGATCGATGTGGTATTGGAAATCAAATCAATTGCAAATTCAATCTCTCTATCCGGTGGCAACCCAGGAAGATCTTCCGGAAAAACATCAGGGTATTCATTCACTACTGAAATATCTTCCAATTTGGTCTCTTTTCAAGTATCCATTACACAAGCTAAATAAGTCTTACACTCTTTTCTTAATGCCTTCCTAACTTTCAGGGCAGAAATTAAATGTAATGATGAATTACATTACACGGGTGCATCGCTTTGAAAGAAGAACCCTGATTCTTCAGGTATCTAGAATATCACTCTTATACTGTAACAGTCAATATGAGTGTGGTACTGAGACATCCAGCCTATTCCCAAAACGATGTCAAAGTCTTGCATGTCAAGTTATATAAGATTTGTCGCTAACTCTCCTACCCCTATTTGAATTATGCAATTCTTCCACTAATGTCAACAATTACTGTTTTCTATAGGGGTGTAAGAACATACAATGGTTCTTCTAGTTTCTCAACTATGCAATGTAATTATCTAGAAAAACTAACTGAAACAAAAGAATGCGTAGAGCAAGAATCGAATAAAATAGAGGCATCAACCGAGTTGACTGGTAATGTACCTATCACCATCTGGTCATTGGTACTGGCATCTTGGTGGGTCAGTGCAAAACTCGAGCAATGCTTCTTGGCCTCTGGTCACCAGGTACAGGAGGTCTGAGCTCATTCCTCCTCTTGTATGGGCAATCACGTGCCAGGTGTGATGACCCAAAGATTGATTTAAAGATTGATTTTGATGATCACAAAACCTTGAAGTATAAATACTAACGTTTGTGTTGCAAGGAGAAAGATAGTTATTTTGCAAGGAATATAGCAAGTTGGAAGAACACAAGAAGGCCTCCAAAGTTCTCAAGAAAAGTTGGAAGAAAGCTACAATTTATTGGCCCAAGTTTCAAGTTCAAAGGACTCAAGTTGGACGAGCAAATTCAAAGGAAAATCCAAAAGAATAGTCCTCGAGTCGACTCCTGGATAGTACGAGTCGACTCCAGGGAGTAACAAGACAGAAACACAGAGAGGCTATTTTGGACTCTGAGAGCCGAGTCGACTCCTGAAGAACTCGAGTCGACTCCGATGGCTGGCAGGTCGACTCCTAAGGAAGCTAGAGTCGACTCCCAGAGGAAAACAAGCAAAAAATCAGAGAGCCAATTTCAGACACTGAGAGCCGAGTCGACTCCCGCAAAATCCGAGTCGACTCCGAGGCAGCGCAACCCCAAAGACAGAAGACGGTATTTTCGTCTCTGAGAGGCGAGTCGACTCCAAGACAGTTCGAGTCGACTCCAAGGCAGCGCGACCCCAAAAGACAGAAGACTGTTTTTGGATACTGAGGGCCGAGTCGACTCCGAGACAGTTCGAGTCGACTCCGAGACAGCACGAGCCAAAAGACAGAAGCTCGGGAGTTCGGACTCTGAGCACCGAGTCGACTCCCAGAATTTCCGAGTCGACTCGAGTGAGCAAAGTTGAAAAATGCATCCATGGATTCCTTGGGATGAGCCGACTCCAAGAGTGCCAGGTCAGCTCCAGACTTTGGAGAGTCAACTCCGGGATAAGTCGAGTCGACTCCCAGTCGAGACAGCATTTTAATTCGAATTTTGAACAGTTGCCGAGCCGTCTCCAGAAAAGCATGAGTCGACTCCTGCAACAGTCGAGTCGACTCCAGATCGTGCGAGTCGACTCCGATCCCAACGGAAACATTGTCAGGAGTTGCAGAATGTGCACAACGGCTCTATTTTTATCTCTAACGGCTAGATTTCTATTTCCACGACATCTAAAGCTATAAAATCAAGAGGAGAGCTAGGAAAGAAGGTATGGAAGTGGGAGAAAACATTTAGGAAAGAGATCTCAAAGAAAAATCTCCCAAAAGCACAAAAGGGCCATTCAAAGCAAAATAGAGAGAAGAAGAGCATCCGAGTGAATCCCAAAGCTTCCTCTCCAACTGTGTGCTGCCTCGGTGATCCTCTACCTCGTGCGAAATCAGAAGAGGGTCAAGTAAAGAAGAAGCCGAGTTTCCTCATCTACACAACTTGTTTGAGGGCTTCTCTTTACCTATTTGTTTATATTGTTATATTTGCTTGTTTAAGAAGCTTTGATTTGTTTTAAATTCGTGTTCTAATATCTTGTAACTTCATTCAATCAAGGGATTGAATCAAGGGGTTAAGGTTTGTTGGTGAGCCAAAGGGAAAACCAACATTGTAAGGTTGTGGTTGGTGAGCCTTTGGAAAAACCAACTGGGTTGATTGTGAACCCGGAAAACAATCGTTGTAAGGTTGTGGTTGGTGAGCCTTTGGGAAAACCAACTGGGTTTGATTGTGAACCCGGAAAAATAATCGGTTGGTTCTAGTCGGTGAGCCTGTGAAAACCGATCGAGTTCGTTGTGATCTCGCAAAACAACAAGTTGGGTTGTGAGCTTGTAAAACAACCGGCTGTAATCTGAAAGATTATAGTGAAATTCCCAAGAGGTCTTGGGGAGTGGATGTAGGTGCTGGGGTGCACCGAACCACTATATGTTTGTTGTGTTTGTGATGCTTTTTGTCATTGTCTAACTTGCTCACTTACTTACTTAGATAAATTGCTTGCTTAACTCTTATCTGCGCATCCTTTAGTTGCGAGCATATTCAATTTACTTAATCAAGTCTCATTCAATAAATCAAACTGTTGCTAAGTTTAAATTCCACTGTGCATCTATACAACTTAGCATAATTAATTGAAAAGTTTTAGAAGTAGTATAAAAGTTTTAAAAGACCCAATTCACCCCCCCTCTTGGGTTGTATCTACTGGGCAACAAGTGTCCAGTCCGCCCACAACTATAACATGCCCCCACTCTCCTCATATAGGGCCCACTATGGGATCTGCTAAAGTAAGTGCGGGCCCTGGGCTTCTTTTGAATTGGAGTGCCCCTGAAATCCCATGGCCTGCTACTCTGACTTCCAGCTGATCTAGATCTCATCAGATCAGCCCTTTCTCTATCAGATCTTTTCAATTCAACCTCCACTTTCAAAGCTCTGTCCAAAATATCCATATAGCTGGTAATTAACTATGATGATGTCCGGGACCTGATCCGATATCTAAGCCCTTGTTCGAACCGGTTCGCTCTACTCGTATCGTCCTCCATGAACTAGGGGCAGAATTGACCCAGCTCATCGAACCTATTGGCGTAATCCAAGACAGTCATATGCTCGGACTGAGTCAACGATAAAAACTCATTCTGCTTTATTTGCCTGAGCTTTTGTGAGCACCGGGCACACAGCAAGAAGTAGCTCCGTCAACACAGCTCTGAGTCCGAAAAGTACTTAGCATAAAATACCCTCTCAAAATCTCCCCAGGTCATTCCGTTGACCTCATATGCTGTCTCCATAGCAGTCCACCAAAACTCAGCATTCCCCCTCAGCATAAAGATAGCTAGTCTGACTTTTACCTCCTCGGAAAATTGGAGTAACTGATACATTTTCTTCATTTCCCGGATCCAGATCTCAGCTATCATGGGATCGGATCCACCATCAAACGTCGGTGGATTTAGCCTACGGAACCTCTCGTAATAGGAATCCATCGGCTGTACAGGTTGGGCAGCCAACGGCATCTGTTGTTGTTGCTGTTGCTGAAGCAGTTGTGCCATTAACTGGTACACTCCTGCCAGGTCTGCCTGGGTTGCTACGGAGTGTGGAGTGGTTTGTGAAATTGATTGGCTGTCAGGGTCCGAAGAAGGTACCCTTATTTCTCTTTCATCCTCCATGTTGCTTACGGCTACCTAGCAGTCAAGAATTTATGATGAGTTTGCATAAATTATTTTCTTAGCATAGCAAAAATAGCAAAAACCATCAGAGAGATAATATAGTTATATCATGATTAATCTGAGAATCAACAGTATTCACCTTCTCTTATTAACAAAAATCTTCATTATTGAAAAATCTAGTCTCCCATCATAGTCAATATTTTTGACCAATTTAAATTTGACTCGATCCACTATACTTTCGCTGCACAACTCTGATTAATATTCTCCGAATTTATTAATTGACTTTCTATCAAATACAAATCTTGATTGTAAACTGAATGATATAAAATTTTATGTCTCAAGTAGAGCCAAAAAAAAAGAACTCTTAAATCTTATCCCCAAATATATTTTATTAAATTATAAATGACTCATAAAATAACATACAGAAAAATTTTATGCTCCATAGTATAATCCTATACTTAATCCTGACTCACCCTATTTCTCTGACAGGACTCTTCTTTAACCTTGCTCTGATACCAAGCTTTGTCACGACCCCCGCCCCGATCCGGCGGGCCGCCGCGACGGTCCTAGGGTGCGGGTAGGCATAAGGCCACCAACCACCACATAAAACCCTACTACCTATCAATTATCAATAAATTCTGAAAATTTTGGCATGATGCATGCACAAAATGATCACCTTTCCTATATTGACCAGTCAGGATTATCTCAATACATACAACAACACTACTTGTCAGAGCATCAATCACGTAATCTGTCACATAATAAACCTGGACAATATATAGCAATACATTATCACAGGCACGCAACTGATCTGCATATATACCTGCTTCCTAATCCATCCATTGTCAACCCATATTCACAACAGGATCTATGACTGTAACTATACACTATATACAACAGAAGGTTTTATAATACACCAAAATATATAAACCTCTATCTACATTATACTATGGAGCGGCACAGCTAGCAGGTAATTTCTAACTCTGCTCTTCTCTATACAACACCTGCCCTGCAATAAAAAACACCAAACTGGGGAGTGAGTATATGAATACTCAATGAGTGGAGTAGAGAGTACTATGCACATGAGACAAGATATAATCATGGCTCGAGGTGAAATATCAAGAGCATATGAGCAGTCATCAATAACAGGGTGCACACAACTCAACATAAGAAATATGGAGTAAATCATCACAGTATCACCACAATCATAATCAACTCATCGGGAGCATATATAGAATAGTCAAATAAACATGAATGATACATCATGAATATGCTAAATAGATTATAACACTGAAATATGCAAATCGGGGTGTCGATATGCGAAGTCATCACCAGACAGCTGTCGGGAGGTGGGTCTTACGCCCCAGGCGAACCACAACAACTCTCTACTATCACATGCATATGCAGGATAAGACACCATACTAATAATGTAAATGTTGGCCAGTATCCAGAACAGAAATTCATAGAAACATCTCACATCTGTATTCTAAACGGCACCTCAATGTTCCCTCAAATGCGTGTACAAAAAAATCAAGCATTGAGAAACAAGATTATAGAGGAATCTACTACGATATCAATCAATATGCACAAGTGGAATCAATTTACAATTGGCGACATTCATGAAAATGAATTAAGAATGCTCACGGTGCAAAGTACATGACTCCCACTCACCTGCCAATCCGGCACGGTCCTGATACACCTCCAAAAATCTACAGTAGGCGGTGGGGGACTTCTTCCTCTTGTTCCCTAGCTTCTTGCCCAACTGTGACATGCATTAATAACATATTTATTCTTGTATCAAGGCCCACTAACCTACGTATCAATTGTAAGCATAAAAGTTTCAGTTGACTCAACTCCCCCCCTTAATTAACATCTTTTCTTTTTCCCTTATTATTATTAATTAATCCTCAATTTACATGAATCATGATGCAAGAGTATCCCACACACATCTTGGACCAATGCTATAAGGTAAAGATGTGCGAAAGGATCGAATCTCTTCTAATCCAAAATTTTACTAAACATTGGGTCGACCCCAACTTTGAGAGTCGACCCCCTCTTAGGTCGACCCCAGCTTACCCTGAGTCGACCCCAAGCACAGAGCCGAAAATTTCCATTCTCTGGAATTTCCTAAGAGAGTCGACCCTACCAGACTTGGGTCGACCCCACTCAGCCCTGAGTTGACTACGGCTTACTTCGAGTTGACCCAACACCATTTTTTTCATCTTTCTTCATCCGGATGAACAGTAATCTGGACTGATAGCAGGTTACTTCATCCCGATTTTGATCCACTTTTCAAACTTCAAATTTTATGAAATTTTTACCTAACATTCTACACTCATAGGAGTTTCCAGAATGGTAACATGCATCTCCATCGGAGGCCGATTGGCCTCCGAAATAATTCACCAAAATTGGGACTTCGACATAGTTTTTCCGTAGCCTCGGAAAAACTTGTCGAAATCTGATTTCCTCTCCTTTAACCACTTCTAACACTTCTATCTAACCTCTCTAGACCAAATCCACCCTTTGTATAGCCTAATTCCATTAGAAGACTAGGTATGAACGGGTATTTATCTTTTTCTTTCGGAAAATTGAGGTCTTTGCGTAGAAGGGAAGGAGACCTACGCTTTTTCCTTCAACTGGCAGCGCAACCGGAACTCCCTTCCACCTCAAATTCCCTCCCTCTTTCTTCTTTTTCTTCTTCTTCTTCTTCTCTTTTTTTTCTCTCTCTCTATTTGATTCCACCGCCTGAGACTCCCCTCCCTCTCTGTTTCAAATCCAAAGCCTCAGCCACCAAACCCCCTAATTAAGTCACATCAAACACCAAAATTTCCATCTTGCCCCTAACACTTCAACATATCTACTGTTATGCCATTAACTTTTAATTCCTTCCAATTTTACCCCTTATATCAATTTTAAAGGACTATTCTATCCTTTTTTATATAAAAAAAAAAAATTTTGGTTATTACACCATTGGAAGATATGAAGTTCTAAAACTCCCTTACCTCCAACTTACTAGAGAAGGCCTTGCCCCCGCCTCTTTTCTCCTAAAGCCCATCGATATAGTTGAAATCTCCTACCACAATAGTAGGGACCCCTTATCGAATCAGGCTGGCCACCTCCACCCACAAGGTATGTTGTTCCTGGTAGTCCAAGCTAGCACACACCATAGACAAAATCTAAGGTTTCCTATTGGATTTAGAGATCACTATAACAACTCGTTCGCTACAATTGTGAAACACATCAATAGTGGCACAGCCCAACCTCCACACCACTATAATGCCCCCAGATAAACCCCTAGATTTTATGGCATAAAAACCTCAGGATGGAGAAAAATGTCGCCTAGCTTGTTGTAGACTCCCACTAGACAGGCGTATTTTTACAAAAAACACACACATTCAGGTCATACAATTGCACAAGCCATCTAAAGGAGCACGCAAAGGATGGCTTTGTAGCTCTCCTATAATTTCATAGTAAGAACTTCATCACAACCCGGCAGAAGATTCGGATGGACAAGCACCACCCCCATCACTACATGGCTTCTCAACACTGATGACTCTAATCTCCCCCTCCCTTAAAATTGACTCAGCAGGGC
>NW_024068797.1:0-60629 GCF_009389715.1 Phoenix dactylifera
ATTTTGAATTGAATATAAATCAGCTTAGATTAAAATATGTTGATTATGTTAAAGCTGATTAATTCTAAAGCATTATCATAAAGTATGTTCTTAACGTGTCTCCTAGATTTTGTATTTGTTTAGACTAGTGTTTACTCTTTATTATTGTTTGTATTTCTTCTCTGAAACATTGTACTTTTGGTTTAGATGAAATACAATATTATTTCTTGAGTTATGATCTTAGTGATGTTTTTTACAATGCTATCCCTTTTATTTATTCATTTATTCTTTTTGACGATAACAAAAAGGGGGAGAAAATATGAGAGATAAATTGTAAGCAAATTCTATAAGAAAGATTAAATAGGGAAGAAAATATGAGAACAAAGGAAAAAATATGAGTATTAACCCTTAAACAAAGAGTCAAATATTATATACTTAAGGGCGAGACATACATAAGCTCTTTACTCATATTCATGATACACAAGTCATGATACATGAGGATTCATAATTCTTGATACATGTGAAATCATGATATATAAGAAGGCATGAAGCATGAGCATTTGGTACATAATCATAAGCTCTGATGCATATCCATGTAATCTTGCTTAAGTTCTAATACTTGATCAAAGAGATTTGTCTTGCCTCGATATATAACATGAAACTCTTGTTTTGGCACAAATTTTTGAAAATTTTGTTTTTAATGAAACACAAGAGTAAGGGGGAACAAGAATAGAATTTGATTTGGCATCTATTTGCATAAGATAGGGGAAGCTTTTAGTTCATTGATACATTCTCTAAATTGGGCTATTTTGAAACCTTAACACCAAAAGCATCTCTTAAACATTAAACCTTACTTCTCATATGAACATCAACTTGTCAATGTTTTGTAATCATCAAAAAGGGAGAGATTGAGGATCCTAATGTTATTTTGATGTTCACAAAGCCATTGAGGTCATATGTAGTACTAATACTTTTAATTCAATTGATCTAGTACATAAATAGTTAAGAAAGAAAGAAACGATACATTCTTGATACGCTCTATATATACAATTAAAACAACTCTCAAAAACTTATCTAAAAACAAATTATATTGGAAGAACTTAAGAGAAGAACTAATTTACAGTTTAATAAACCTTAGAGTCAAGTTTTCTTGATTGAAGTTCAATTCTAATATTTAGATGCTTCATGAGCTTAAACATTAATGTGCCAAACATCCTGAGAAGAAAGAAATGATTTGCAATGTTGTTACTTCATGATTATATGTTTTAGGTGCAAATCTAACTTCGAAGTGCAGAATTTTAGTGTTAGAGTCGACCCTAGAAAGATTAGAGTCGACCCCAGGAAGTTTGGAACCAACCCTGGCATATTTGGCATATTTGGCACAGAAACACTGTAGTTGGGGTCGACCCAAGAACACTATAGCTGGAATGCAAGAAAACATATTCTCCGAATTTTATGTTAGGGCCGACCATAGAAGTATTATGGTCGACCCTGGCACTGTTGAGCCGACCCCAGAAGAGTAGGGGTCGACCCCAGTGAAGGTGGGGTCGACCCGAGCAGAATTAGGATCGATCTGAGCACGACTGACAGCATAACGGTTAGTTGTGCAGAAGTATTTTTTAGGCTTCCAATGGCTATAAATGGCTAGTTTCTTCAATCCAATGGCTAAGAAGTATTTAAGAGTCACCATTCATCAAGAAAAGGCATCTTGGTGGAATAAAAGAGTGCATTCAAGAGAAAAACCAAGTTTAGAGAGATTCATCTTTTTGCTTCATCCCAAATCCAAAAGAAGTGCATTGAGCAGAATTCAAGTGCCTTCAAGAGCTCAACCAATTTATTGAAGAGTGAAACAATCTCAGCAAAGAAGTGAAGAGAATCTACAAAGCGATAATTATTTTCTTATCTCTTCTTTTAGTGTATAATTGTCTATTTGCTCGTTTGGGAGCTTTAAACTTCCTTTCTATTTTTCTTTGTAAGGTTGATAGTAAGCCCGTAAAACCAACGGATATGCTTATTGGTGATCCCGTAAAACCAATTGTAAAGGTTTTGGATTGTGAGTCTGAAAAACAATCCAACTGTAATCCGAGGGATTATAGTGAATTTCCAAGGAGAGGCTTGGCGAGTGGACATAGGTGCTTGGGGTGCACCGAATCACTATACATTGTCTTATTTGTGTTGTGCTTGTTCTTGTATTTATTCTTGCTTTATATTTGATTCTTGCTCTAGGGTAAGTTCACACAAATAACTTAAAAAAGCTTCCACCGCTCTTAACAAGAAAACTTTTAAAGCACCAAAAATTTAGAAAAACCCAATTCATCCCCCCGCCCCTCTTGGGTTGTTACCTTGGGCAACAAGATGGCTAAGTGGTTCACTTGGGTTTAATAGTTGATGATTGAAATTTGAAATTTGGCTAATTAAATGTGGGACGAATGAAACTTGGTTTGGGACCCAAATCAGATTGGGTTTGAGCGTGTGGAGCTTAGGATGTGAAGGGATGAAGTCCTAAAGGGAGAAGGACTCTAGGAGACTTTAGCGCGAGCGAAGGAAGGGGCATGTGGCATGGGAAATGGATACGGATGGGATGACTAAGGATTGAGATCAGAGAGTCCCACTCTCAACCAATCCTAAGGGGGGCATGAAAGGAGGATGGCGTCTCACCAAGATCCCTTCAACCCCCCCTGGTGTCATACCAAGAAAAAGAGAAATCACTTCTCTCACATTGAACACTCACAAAATTCTCAAAACAATCTAATCTAAATTTTATTCTTCAACCTCCTTTTTATAAAGTAAGAGGTTGGATTTAATTGGACTCTTACGATCTGAATTTCAAAGGACTCCTTCTCTAACTAGAACAACTACTTCAACGAGGACTCTTTTAAATTTAATTCAAAGAATTGACTCATTCAACCAAATTTAAACTAGACTCTTACTAGGACTAGGATTCCTTATGGCGCATGAATTGAATCCCATTCACATTAGAAATTTCAGATTGGCATGCCCATAAGAAGGATGACTTCACACACACCCTAGAAGGCTTCACGCACACCATAACTCTATCCTAATTTCAGCCCCTTTTGACCAAGTCAAGACTAAACAACTAGGACTATAGAATAGTTAGGACTCTTTCTAACTTTAGACTAAAAATTCACAACTCAATCTAATATTGAACACAGGCAATATTGGACCCAAAGTCCTTAATTCAAGGCTCTTAATCAACTTGGACTCTATAATTTACACATGACTAAGAGTCCAACTTAGTTAGGATACATTTACACGACTCATGGACTCAGTGTGACTCAACTCATGGACTCGTTGTAACTTAACTCATGCACATGCTGCGTCATGGTTGCTAGAACTCTTTGACCCAATGTGATTTGGTGCTCACTCAAGGAGGGGACTCAATCTCCACGCAAGCTCCAAGCTTGATTTCATGCTCCTGCATCAATTTCTTCCTGCTGAGAAGAACTCAACTCTATCGAGTTGAGGCTAATTTGATGAAACCTTGCTCAGATGGGATCCGCCATCTAGATCGTGCATGGGTGCAAGAAGACACTCCAAGAGAGCTCTAGTAAAATTGGGACTCCAAGTTGGTGTGATGATGAACCGCCAACTAGATGGCCATGCACGCATGTAGGTCTGGTGCGCATGGGACACGAGTTTGGTGCACACAGGATGCAAGTTTGGGCGAACGCCGGAAGATGGCACTGCATGCGGCTGTTGCGACTACGATGCTTGATTGCATCCTTGCGCGCAGGCATTGGGCGTGGCATCACACGTGGATCTACTGGTTGCGGCTTGTTCTTCTCTCAGCTTCTCCAAAAAATCAGATTGTTCTCCTTGATATTTGTTGGTATCACTTCTGAAATTTCAGATGCGACCTCCTTCGCAACCGGCGTGAATGTGTCCTCATCTTCATGGCTGATTTCCTCGACTCATTATATAGACAACACCCTTTGGATTACTGAATTTTTAGGCTTGAATTCAGCAATCTGAAGTGTCTTTAAAATAATTTTCTTATTGGCATACATTAAGAAATATCAATAGGAATGTCCATCATACTTTACCTATCGATCATAGAACCAAGGCCTTTCTAAAAGGATGTGGCATGCATGCCTTTATGGGCAGAACATCACACAACACATCGTCATGGATGTTCTTGCCTAGTGAGAAGCTAACTAGGGCATCTTTGCTTAATGGAAATAGAGGTGTCATCGATCTAAATTACTCGGTAAGGTTTAGGGTGTAGTTTCGATTTCAACTTCATCTTTGTTAGCAAATCATTGGAGACAATGTCCATGCCACTCCCATTATCGATGATGAGGTTCATGGCCTTGTTGTTGTGCTCAACACGGATGTGGAAGATGTTGGTGCGCCTCCAATCTTCTTTCACGTCCTCTTCTTATTTGCTACCCATAAGAATCCTGCAAACAACATAAATGGGTAGATCAAAGCCTTCTAGCTCCACCACAGGTGCCTCTTCTTTGTTGCCTTCCTCCTCTTCTTCAACCTCAGAGGGTTTAGAAAAAAATTTAGAGGTCGCCGCGATCTCGTCCTCTTCGCAAACCAATGCGAATCGCTGGTCTTTGGTGGGACAGACAATAGCAAAGTGCCCTCGGCCACTGCATTTGTAGAAATCATTTTGGCTTCCTGTTTGCTGCATTGGTCCCTTTTCTTTTTTGCTGGACTTTACTATACTTTGCTCCATATTTGGACCCCTATTTGTAGATGTATAAGATCTCATAAAAGGGAGATTACCTCAAGGAAAAGGGATGCCATTGTTGCTGCATTCTAGGCACCGTCGCCCAACTAATGGATTAGCAGGGAGTTGTTGTCGCAGTTGCGCCTCCACACGAAGAGCGAGTTTATACTGTAGGAGATAGAAAAACTCTAATACCAATTGTAGGGTGATCTAAATCTCTGATCCCTATTGTGAGAAGATGAACCACTTCAAACCACAACACCTGGGGCGTTCCCTTGGCTACCAGAGGCATGGATCACTGGTTCTTTGATGGTGGGGAGAACAAGAGCCAAGCAGAAATAGGATGTTCTTGCTTATAGCCGAACACAAGTCCTAACCAGGTTAGGACTTCTTCCTGCCGTGCTGCTGATGGGTGCTTCAAGTCCTTGGACGTGAAGGACTTCTCCTTTGATGGCTGCATTTCCTAAGGTTCTTGAAGATGGCGTCTTACGTGCATGAGAGAAATAGAAGAGAAGAGAATAGGATTTTCAGGAAGAAAGGAGTATCACATGAGTGTATATATACATAGTCAATCATGATCCAAATCCAAAAACTTTCTTAGGCTAAACCACATGAGAAAGCACTCAACCCAAGCCCATGTATACCCATGACTTGCATGCTTTCTCTCCCTTTGAGCCTAAACCTAGCCTAAACCTAATACATATTATGCTTCACATATGACATAATGTTTTGAATTATGTGTTTTCAATATTCAGATAACGAAGATCTTCTTTAAATATAATTTGTAACGCTCCATGCTTAGACAATTGATTGAAACATGTTTTTACTAACATCAACTTCTGTGGAGTGATTGATTAAAACCCCATTTGATTTTGATGAGCTCAAAGCATTTGAGTATATCTTGTGATTACTAATGAATTCAATTGAGTGTTTCAGTAAAAATCCTGTCCAAGTGTCTTTAGATTTGGTTCATAGTATTTTGGATAAGTTAAGAAGTCTGCTGAACCAAAGTCTGAGACTCGAGTCGACTCCCGAGTATTACGAGTCGACTCCAAGTGTATCAAGTTCACTGGCACGAGCTCGAGTCGACTCCAGACTAGTACGAGTCGACTCCGACTGAGAACAGAAAGAAGAACAGAAAGCCTCATCTCAGAACCTGTCACGAGTCGACTCCTGAAGTGCGCGAGTCGACTCCAATGTTCAACGAGTCGACTCCAGGGTAGTAAGAGTCGACTCCAAGAAGTACACAAAGAAAAGTCAGAGAGCAGTTTTCGAGTCTGAGATTCGAGTCGACTCCCAGACAGCTCGAGTCGACTCCAAGACAAGCTTCACGTCAAAAGGCAGAAGACCAACTTTCAAAAACTGAGAGCCGAGTCGACTCCAAGGAAGTTCGAGTCGACTCCAAGACTGGATGAGCCAAAAGACAGAGAATCGGGAGTTCGGGCTCTGAGATTCGAGTCGACTCCAAGGACAGTCGAGTCGATTCGAGTGGACAAAATTCAAAATTGGATCCACGGACTTCAGTGGATGAGCCGACTCCAAAATTGCCAGGTCAGCTCCAGAAGTTGGCGAGTCGACTCCGGGTCAAGACGAGTCGACTCCCAGTCGTGACGGCAACTTTAATTCAAATTTGGAACAGTTGCCGAGTCGACTCCGGAAAAGCTTGAGTCGACTCCCGCTACAGCCGAGTCGACTCCTGATCGCGCGAGTCGACTCCAACCCACCAACGGTCATATTGTCAGGCTGCGCAGAGTGTGCAGAACTGGCAGAAAAAGCAGTGTAACGGCTAGTTTCCGTGGGGATTGGCTTAAATAGCCACAGAAGACTGTAGCAAGGCAGAGAACAGTCATTCCACTCCAACTAATCAAGGATTCAAGCTCTGCAACGTGCTCTTCAACGAAAAAGGGAAGATCTGCATTTACAACTCCACCTACATCTTCCCAGCAATTAAAGCCTTCTCCTCCAGCATTCAAGTCGACTACACATTCGAGAGGAGACCGGAGTTCAAGAAGCCATTCCTCTACTTCAGCTTAAAAGCGTTTGAGGGCTTCTAAACTCCTCTTTTGATTATATTGTTTTACATCTGCTTTTGAGAAGCTTATTTTTCTTTCTTTCTATAACTTGTATTTACTTGGTTCAATCGGGGGATTGAATCAAGGGGACTAAGGTTGGTTGGTGAGCCAAGTTAAAAACCAACGTGTGTAAGGGTTTGATTGTGAGCCCGGAAAAACAATCGGGGTTGGTTCTAGTCGGTGAGCCTGGAAAAACCGACCGAGTTCGTTGTGAGCTCGTAAAACAACAAGTTTGGTTGTGAGCTTGCAAAACAACCGGCTGTAATCCAAGGGGGTTATAGTGAATTCCCAATAGAGACTTGGGGAGTGGACGTAGGAGCAAGGGGTAGCTCCGAACCACTATAAAACTCTGTGTTTGCATTGGATTGTCTCTCTTCTTCTTTCCCTCACATCACTCACAGCACTTAGCATTAATGAAATAACTTGCAATAGTTTTTAATTAATCAACCACATCGTTTTAATTATCTAAATTATTTTAAAACCCAATTCACCCCCCCTCTTGGGTTGTCTATCTGGGCAACAAGTGGTATCAGAGCCAAAAACTCTTCCACTCAAGAGTTAAAAGATCAAAATGACAACCCCATTTGGATCTTCTCACATTGAGGGTCAGTCCACCCAAAGACCCCCTTTCTTCAATGGATCCGACTACTCATACTGGAAGGCTAGGATGAGAATATTCGTCCAAGCCCAAGACTATGAGATGTGGACCATTGTAGTGAATGGCCCATACATCCCATCCACATATGTAGAGGGTGTTAAGGTACCCAAATTAGAAAAGGATTGGGATGAACATGACATGAGGAAGGCACAATTAAACTCTAAAGCTATGAATGTGTTTTATTGTGCCTTAGATAGAAATGAATTCAATAGGGTCTCTACTTGCAACTCTGCAAAAGAGATCTGGGATAGACTTGAAGTGACCCATGAGGGCACGAATCAAGTTAAAGAATCCAAAATTAATATATTGGTTCATAAGTATGAACTATTTAAAATGGATTCTAATGAGACAATCACTAGCATGTTCACTAGGTTTACTGACATTGTCAATGGCCTAAAAAGCCTCGGCAAGAGCTATACTAACAGTGATCTTGTCAGAAAAATACTTCGCTGTCTACCAAGGTCATGGGAAGCCAAGGTGACGGCAATCCAAGAAGCTAAAGACTTGAACAAGCTTCCACTCGAAGAGCTCCTTGGATCCCTAATGACTCACGAGTTAACCATGAAGCAACACAGCGAAGAAGAGTCCTCCCATAAGAAAAAGGTAATAGCACTTAAATCTACTTCATCTAACAAGGACTTGTCCTGCAGTAGCAGCAGTGAAGAAGAAGAACATGAGGAAGATGATGGTGAGGCTCTTCTTGTGCGCAAGTTCAAGAGATTCATCAACCACAAGAAGTCCTATCATCAAAGGAGAGGCCCCTCAAATTTCTACCGCAAGGACAAAGGTAAGGAAAGGGAAAACGAGGGGATTGGGTGTTACGAGTGCAAGAAGCCGGGTCACATAAGAGCAGAGTGCCCCTTACTGAAGAAGGGGAGTAAGTACAAGAAGAAGAAGGCTCTTGTCACTACACTATCCGACTCCGACTCATCATCCTCCTCATCAGATGATGAACAAGAAGAGAAGGCCAATTTCTGCTTCATGGCCTACGAAAATGAGGTAACTTCCGATACGCATCTTGATTTTTCTTTTGATGAACTTTATGATGCATTTAATGAGTTAATGGTAGAATATAAGGCTATAAATCTTAAGAATAAAGAACTGAAAATAGCTAATCAATCATACCTACATAAATACGATAAATTAGTTAAGGATAAGGACTTAATCACCAAAGAAAATATTGAACTTAAAACAAACAACCAACTTTTAACTCAAAAGACTAACACCTTAACTAAAGATAATGAAAAACTAACTAAGGAATTTTCAGAACTTAAAAAATATAAACAAACCTTAGATAAGGATCTTACAAAAGAACTTAATGATCTAAAAGCAGAAAATCAAACACTAACTAAAGAACTTAACAAATACAAACCCTTAGTTGAAAAATTTACATATAGTTCTGAAAAATTAAACATGATACTAAATAGTCAACGAGCAGTATTTAATAAAGCGGGTTTAGGGTATAAACCAAGAAATAAACAAAAACTTCTTAGTAACTTCTTTGTTAAAGCTGGAGAAACTAAAACTAAGAAAATAACCTGCTTTTGTTGTGGAACTATAGGACATAAGGCAAATGCATGTGACTATAGAAAAAGTAAAACAAAAAGGAAAATTAAAAGGGTATGGGTTCCAAAAGGAACCAACTTGACTAACCATGAAGGACCCAAGAAAACTTGGGTACCTAAGATGACATGATTTGCTTGTGTAGGAGTGTCTTGCAGCCAAGGTCAACAAAAACCGCTGGTATTTGGATAGTGGCTGCTCAAGGCACATGACGGGTGATAAAGATCAATTTTTCACCCTTGAAGCTAAGAAAGGAGGTGCTGTGACTTTTGGAGACAACAACCAAGGTCATATCATTGGTATTGGTAAAGTTCAAATCACCCCTTCTACTTTTATAGATAATGTTAGATATGTTGATGGTCTTAAGCATAACTTGTTAAGCATTAGTCAATTATGTGATATAGGATATGATGTTATGTTTAAACCATCACTATGCATTATAACAAATCCTAATGATAATAGTTTAGTTTTTAAAGGAATTAGACGTGGAAATGTATATGTTGTAGACCTAGAAGATCTTGCAAAACATAACCAATGTCTAGTTGTAAATGAAACTAAAGATAATGATGCTAGTTGGTTATGGCACCGTAAGTTAGGTCATGCAAGCATGGACACAATAACTAAACTAGTTAAAAGAGACTCCGTGATAGGTTTGCCAAAATTAAAATTTTAAAAGAACAAAATATGTGAAGCATGTCAATTTGGCAAACAATCTAGGAACTCTTTTAAATCCATAAAATGTGTCTCTACTTCTAGGCCTCTAGAATTACTACACATGGACCTATTTGGTCCAACTAGAACAACAAGCCTAGGTGGAAATAAATATGGTCTAGTTATAGTAGATGATTACTCTAGGTACACATGGGTCATGTTTCTAGCACATAAGGATCAAGCATTTTCTGTTTTTAAGAAGTTCCATAAGGAAGTAACAAATGCTAGAGAGTCTTCAGTCATAGCCATTAGAAGTGACCATGGTACCGAATTCGAAAATCAATCATTTGATGAATTTTGTAATAAAAAGGGGATAACCCATAATTTCTTAGCACCTAGGACACCACAACAAAATGGAGTTGTGGAAAGGAAGAATAGAACACTAGAGGAAATGGCTAGAACTATGTTATGTGAAAGTAACCTCCCTAAGTACTTTTGGGGAGAAGCCATTAATACCTCTTGTCACATATTAAATAGAGTTCTATTGAGACCCATTATAAAGAAAACACCTTATGAACTGTGAAAAAACAGAAAACCAAAGGTTAATTATTTTCATATTTTTGGATGTAGGTGTTTTGTGCATAATAATGGAAAAGATAATCTAGGAAAATTTGACCCTAAATCTGATGAAGGAATATTCTTAGGTTATTCTACAACTAGTAAAGCCTATAGAGTATTTAATAAAAGAACCTTAGTCATAGAAGAATCTATACATGTAGTATTTGATGACTCTAGTGACATCTCCTCTAGTAAGAAAGTTAATTTTGATGATGATGTTGAAATACTTGAGGAAAAGATAGATGAGATGGGATTACAAGATGATAATCAAAAGTTGATTGAAGGAGAATCATCAAGCCAAGAGGCTATTGTGGATCATGGGCTAACAAAAGCTTGGAGGTATGCTCACGGGCATCCTAAGGAACTCATTCTAGATTATCCATCTCAACCGGTTAGGACTAGAGCTTCACTTAGAAATCTAAATAACCATCTAGCTTTTGTTTCACACTTTGAGCCCAAACATATAGAAGAAGCCGAAAATGATGTAAATTGGATAAATGCAATGCAAGAAGAACTAAACCAATTTACTAGAAACAAAGTGTGGGATCTAGTAGAGAGACCTTCTAAATATCCAATTATAGGTACAAAATGGATATATAAAAATAAGCTAGATGAAAATGGAATTGTTATAAGGAATAAGGCTAGACTAGTGGCAAAGGGTTATAATCAAGAAGAAGGCATAGATTTTGATGAAACCTTTGCTCCCGTAGCTAGACTTGAGGCTATTAGACTATTATTAGCATATGCATGCTCTAAGGATTTCAAACTATTTCAAATGGATGTAAAAAGTGTATTTTTAAATGGGTATATTAATAAGGAAGTGTATGTAGAACAACCTCCTGGTTTTGAAAATCATCAATACCCTAATCATGTGTATAAACTGAACAAAGCACTTTATGGATTAAAACAAGCACCTAGAGCATGGTATGAGAGACTTAGAAAATTCCTATTAGAACATGAATTCTCTAGGAGAAATGTAGACACAATATTATTTCTGAAAAAGCAAAATAAGGAGATGCTATTAGTACATATTTATGTTGATGATATCATTTTCGGTGCTACTAACAATCGCCTCTGCGAAGAGTTTGCTGATTTGATGCAGAGTGAGTTTGAGATGAGCATGATGGGAGAGCTGAACTACTTCCTCGGGCTTCAAATCAAACAATCTGAAGGAGGCATCTTCATAATCAAGCAAAATATGTCAAGGAGATGCTCAAGAAGTTTGATATGGAAGGAAACAAATCAATCAGCACCCCCATGAGCTCATCATGCAAATTAGATCAAGATGAATCAGGTAAATCTGTAAATCAAAAACTTTATAGAGGTATGATAGGATCTTTACTATATCTTACTGCAAGTAGACCTGATATTATGTTTAGTGTTTGTATGTGTGCTAGATATCAGGCTAATCCTAAAGAATCACACCTAGCTGCAGTTATAATTTTTAAATACTTAATAGGAACTAAGAACATAGGGCTATGGTACTCTAAAGAATCTAGCCTAAACTTAATAGGGTACACAGATTCAGACTTCGCTGGATGTAAGCTTGATAGAAAAAGTACCAGCGGGTCGTGTCAGTTTCTAGGAGAAAACCTAATCTCATGGTTTAGCAAGAAACAAAACTCGGTTGCATTATCCACTGCAGAAGCTGAATATGTGGCAGCCGGGAGTTGTTGTGCTCAAATCTTGTGGATTAAACAACAATTAGAAGATTATGGCATTAAACAAGATAAAATCCCCATTAATTGTGATAATACAAGTGCCATAAATCTAACTAAAAGTCCAATTCAACATTCAAGAACTAAACACATTGAGATAAGACATCACTTCATAAGAGATCATGTATTGAATGGTGATGTGTCACTCCAATTTGTTTGTACTGATAATCAATTAGCAGATATTTTTACAAAACCCCTAAGTGAAGAGAGGTTTAGCGTGCTTAGGAGGGGATTAGGAGTGATTGATCCATCCTAGTGGGAGTTTCCACTAGATTAATTGATTTTGATGATTAGAATGCGGTTAAAATAGAGTTTACATTCAATGATCATCAAATCAGATCCCAATTAGGTGATTTTTCCTCATTTGGCACGGTTATAGCATGACTTTTAGGTGCGTGCCAAGGTTAGAGACGACTCGAGTAAGTTTCAGAGCCGGCTCCTAAGGGGGAGTCGACTCGCGCATTTGCGGGATTCGACTCGCAAAGATGGCAGCTGAGGGGGAGTCGACTCGTACATTGTCGGGAGTCGACTCGAAGTCTACAGGCGCATAAGGAGAGTCGACTCGCGCATATTCTGGAGTCGACTCGAGGTCGAGTCGACTCGCGACTCAGGGGAGTCGACTCGCAGTCGGGATCCGACTTTTTAACCCTAGGTTTGTCATTTCGCAAACACTTCTCTTTCAAGCCGCCACTGTTAAAAAGCCCTAGAGCCGACTCCTAGGTCTTCCCCGATCGTCTCCAACCTCTGTTCGGTCGATTTTTCACCGGTTCTTAGGGTTTTCGTCCGTTCCTAGGTCGTCTCCGGTCCGTCCGAGTCTCCTCCGTCGACCTTTCTCCGTCCTTTAGGTGTTTCTTCCCGTTTAGGTCAAGATGCCTCGTAAGACCGTGGTTAGGAAGAGGTCCCGTCCCGAGGCCGGTCCTGAGCGGCGCTCCAAGGCGCGGCACGATCCCGCGAGGCAACCACCTCCGGCTCGTTCCCCGCCTAGGGCGGTTCCCGCGAGGCCATTGGCCGGGAAGGTCGTCTCCACTGGGAGGTATGTCGATTTCGACTTCCTCTCCCGGGAAGGGTTCACCATAGGTGATAGGCTTAGAGCCCAGAGCTTAGAGTTCTTCCTTACATTGGACCTCCCCACATATCCAGGGCTCGTTAGAGAGTTTTACGGTACCGTCCATCGGGGAGATGGGGGTATCGAGGGCACAGTAGCCGGTGTCCCTGTGTTTGTCACGGAGGATCTTATTGGCCACATCCTCCACCTTCCACTAGTAGGGGTGGCTCCCGCACACCCTGAGGATAGAGTTGAGGCCCTTACGGTCGTCTTAGGGCATCCACCTCAGTCCCCCCTAGACGAGGTATCTGCTAGCTCACTTCCTGTTGAAGTGAGAATCCTTTTGAGTATTCTGTCCAGGTCTGTCTTCCCTAAGACAGGAAGATTTGATTTTGTAAATGAGAGGGACCTAGCTATTATGTCTTACATTCTTCAGGACACCCCGGTCAACTTCCCCAAACTCATATATAGGTATATGTGTGAGCCCCTAGATAGACCTAGGCTCACCCTCCCATACGGCATGATTTTTACTCTTCTCTTTAGGGAGTACGAGATTCCCATTCCTGAGAGGGAACCCTCTCGTGCATTGCGATGGACAGATCGCTTGTGTACGGGGACCATGCACAGGATGGGGTTTCGGAAGAGAGAGGGGGTATGGGTTAGGAAGTCTACCCTCACCGCTCAGACCACCAGACCTTCACCCAGTCCTGAGCCCGATTCAGACTACCCAGACCTTCCAGACCATCTAGACCTTCCATCCACTCCTCCTGCTCCTACCACCTCCGCCGGACCTTCCTCCTCGGCACCACCCTCTATGGCGGTCCGGATTGATCCTGAGCAGCTCCGGGAGCTGCGACAGGAGATAGTCAGAGAGGTGAGGGATGAGCTGCTTCGGGAGCTCCGAGGTGCGGTGCCTGCTCCCACTCCTGCACCCGTCTCTTCTCAGTTGGTCCCTTCCTTGACAGCCGTGACTGACATGACGGCTCATGTACGGGAAGAGATCTACAATGTCCGGAGTTTGGTCCAGGCCCAGTTCCACAGCATGAGTGAGGTCACGAGCTCCACTCGACAGATGCGAGAGGAGATAGGTCGTGACATGCACACCCCCACCGAGGGGGCCGAGCGCTTGGCGAATGTACTCATCGACAAGCTGGACGCACTTCAGACATCGGTGACTGGGCTTCAGGCGTCGGTGACAGAGCTCTCCACTACACATAGCAGAGCCACCACGTCTATCATCACACAGCTTGGCCATGTCACAGATGCAGTCACCCTCCTCATGGAGCAGAGCCGATTGAGAGGAGGAGCACCATCCTCGAGAGGAGGAGCCACATCCTCGAGAGGAGGAGCCACATCCTCCAGAGAAGGAGATGCATCATCGAGAGGGGGAGATACATCCTCGAGGGGGGGATCTTCATCCTCGAGGAGACCATAGATGTTCTTTTTGCTTTGTTTTGTATTGCTTTGCTTTACGTATTGTATGCTCAAATGTATTCACATTCATATCAATACAATGAGTAGACCTCTTATCTTCATTTCTGTGCCATTTGATGATTGGTTGTGCCATTGATTGTGTGTGATTACCTCCTTTTTCGTATGATGACAAAAAGGGGGAGAAATATGTATACAATATGTAAAAGGGGAGAAAAATGGATGAAATATGTAAAAGAAATCAATGGAAATCAATAAAAAGACACACAAATTTGTTCTAAGTGGATTCGGCACCTCGAGGCTCATTATCTCTCTTTTGGGGCTCCTAATGGAGTAATCTCCATTCAAGGGATATTCGGAGATTAGCTGAATCCTACTCAAGAACAAATTGACAGATTTTCCCTCTAAAAACAAAAAAATTCAGTTCAAAAACTTCATAGCATTAAAAGGAAATTCAGAGAATCAAAACATAGTTGAATGCATATGTTGAGGGGGAGAATCTGAATTTTAATCAAGCTAAATCATTAATGACATATAAGCCAAACAATTGATTGCATAATATGAAGGCTTATATAATTCCAAATGAAAGGGGGAGCTTTAACTCCGAAATTTGCTGTTTCACTCCTTTCAAACTTGGATAAATTAAATTATCAGACATTTGAATTCATTTATGGATTTTATTTCATTATTTATTGAGCAAGTCATTTTACATATACTCAAAGTTTTGTCATCATCAAAAAGGGGGAGATTGTGGAGTGATTGATTAAAACCCCATTTGATTTTGATGAGCTCAAAGCATTTGAGTATATCTTGTGATTACTAATGAATTCAATTGAGTGTTTCAGTGAAAATCCTGTCCAAGTGTCTCTAGATTTGGTTCATAGTATTTTGGATAAGTTAAGAAGTCTGCTGAACCAAAGTCTGATACTCGAGTCGACTCCCGAGTATCACGAGTCGACTCCAAGTGTATCAAGTTCACTGGCACGAGCTCGAGTCGACTCCAGACTAGTACGAGTCGACTCCGACTGAGAACAGAAAGAAGAACAGAAAGCCTCATCTCAGAACCTGTCAACGAGTCGACTCCTGAAGTGCGCGAGTCGACTCCAATGTTCAACGAGTCGACTCCAGGGTAGTAAGAGTCGACTCCAAGAAGTACACAAAGAAAAGTCAGAGAGCAGTTTTTGAGTCTGAGATTCGAGTCGACTCCCAGACAGCTCGAGTCGACTCCAAGACAAGCTTCACGTCAAAAGGCAGAAGACCAACTTTCAGAAACTGAGAGCCGAGTCGACTCCAAGGAAGTTCGAGTCGACTCCAAGACTGGATGAGCCAAAAGACAGAGAATCGGGAGTTCGGGCTCTGAGATTCGAGTCGACTCCAAGGACAGTCGAGTCGACTCGAGTGGACAAAATTCAAAATTGGATCCACGGACTTCAGTGGATGAGCCGACTGCAAAATTGCCAGGTCAGCTCCAGAAGTTGGCGAGTCGACTCCGGGTCAAGACGAGTCGACTCCCAGTCGTGACGGCAACTTTAATTCAAATTTGGAACAGTTGCCGAGTCGACTCCGGAAAAGCTTGAGTCGACTCCCGCTACAGCCGAGTCGACTCCTGATCGCGCGAGTCGACTCCAACCCACCAACGGTCATATTGTCAGGCTGTGCAGAGTGTGCAGAACGGGCAGAAAAAGCAGTGTAACGGCTAGTTTCCGTGGGGATTGGCTTAAATAGCCACAGAAGACTGTAGCAAGGCAGAGAACAGTCATTCCACTCCAACTAATCAAGGATTCAAGCTCTGCAACGTGCTCTTCAACGAAAAAGGGAAGATCTGCATTTACAGCTCCACCTACATCTTTCCAGCAATTAAAGCCTTCTCCTCCAGCATTCAAGTCGACTACACATTCGAGAGGAGACCGGAGTTCAAGAAGCCATTCCTCTACTTCAGCTTAAAAGCGTTTGAGGGCTTCTAAACTCCTCTTTTGATTATATTGTTTTACATCTGCTTTTGAGAAGCTTATTTTCCTTTCTTTCTATAACTTGTATTTACTTGGTTCAATCGGGGGATTGAATCAAGGGGACTAAGATTGGTTGGTGAGCCAAGTTAAAAACCAACGTGTGTAAGGGTTTGATTGTGAGCCCGAGAAAACAATCGGGGTTGGTTCTAGTCGGTGAGCCTGGAAAAACCGACCGAGTTCGTTGTGAGCTCGTAAAACAACAAGTTTGGTTGTGAGCTTGCAAAACAACCGGCTGTAATCCAAGGAGGTTATAGTGAATTCCCAAGAGAGACTTGGGGAGTGGACGTAGGAGCAAGGGGTAGCTCCGAACCACTATAAAACTCTGTGTTTGCATTGGATTGTCTCTCTTCTTCTTCTCCTCACATCACTCACAGCACTTAGCATTAATTAAATAACTTGCAATAGTTTTTAATTAATCAACCACATCGTTTTAATTATCTAAATTATTTTAAAACCCAATTCACCCCCCCCCCCTCTTGGGTTGTCTATCTGGGCAACAACTTCATTCATAATTTGAAATATTTTTTAACTTTGCACACAAGTTTTTACTTCACCTTTACCTTTGAAACAACTTGTGTTCCAAAGCTTAATAAAAATGGTTTTCGCTTGCAGTCCATACTCCTCAATGATATTTTTTTTTTTGGATTTATTGATTTATCTTCTTACTCTTCTGATTAGAAAAATTCTCGTTATTAAATCAGTTCCAATGCTTGAATGTTTGAGATACTACATAAGAATTTTCCTAAGCATTTTTGAAAGAAATTTTAGGTTTGTCATTCATGATCACTTTTAGAATTTGAAAGTTGAATATATTTGCAAAAAAAAAATATTTTAGTGAATATCTTCTGAAAAATAAAAGAAAAGAATAATCTGAATTTGCAAATTAGACAGAATAAACTAATTCTGATCTATCTTTCATTTTGTCTAACATTGGTACATAATGTCCTGATACATGTTAAATTACTCCAATCTATACCAAAATTCAATATTAATTACAAAGATTCTGAACATGCTCTAATGTATTTATGATGAGCTACAATGTAGAAGATACATATCTCAAACTATAATTTTGAAAGCTTTTTTAAAAATTCTTATAAGATTCAGAATATGATCTTTTATAAAAGTTTAAACTTAATATAAAAACTAGTTAAATCTTTGCATTTATGTAACTTTTGTTATGAGCTTCAATGATTGTATCATTCTGGAGAATAATTCAATATGATTCCTAGATGAAAAGTATAATTTAAGAAAAATAGAATTGTGATGCCTTGGTTGTCTGCTCCGATATGCATCTGAAATATATCATTTTCTATCTTATAAGTATACTGAGATTAGTCTAAATAATATGTTTTTCAATAATCTTGATTGCGAACGAATGTTTCTAAACATATGATTTTATTTTGATATTAAAAAAATTTATTGTGCTTCATGTATACATCGCTGAGAAACTATGACTAAGAAATTCAAATTTATAAGTATACACTTGAATAATCTTCTATATATTTTTTCTGCATAATTAATTGCTTCTATCATTAAAAAAAAGCTATTTTTAAGAAGAGAGTATATGATCCTAAAGCTTGAAATATTTCAACTCACTCAAATAATTCTTAAAGAAAAGAAAATGAAATTGCTTTTGAAAGAAATTTGAGCTTCAAAAGAATTATTTTCTGATTAATATTTCTATGCATATTCTCAAAAATTAACAGAAAGCAAAACTTATTCTTAAAAAATTAAAAAGAGTGAATGCTATAAATTTTGAAAAACTCTAGATCACTCTACATTCTTAATATCACAAAATTTCAGTTTTATCATGCTTATCATTAAAATCTAAAATTCAATAAAAGAAAAGAATGTTTAAAGAAGAATGCATCTTTTGAGGAAAAGCTTTAAATATTCAATCTCTTCGCATTATGCATCTTATTCAAAAGTTACTTTCATTTGATGCATACCTTGAATATTTTATGTTTGATGCATGATCACTTTTATCAATTTCTGAATTTAACTGTTTTACTTACAAAGCATGAATTGATGTTAAGAGACTTACATAAATGAAAGAGAATTGAATGTTCTTAAAGCTAAATCATTAAAAGTTACTCTATGTAAATTTGGTAAAAAAAAATCCGTATACTTTTAATGTCTAATTCGTTTAAAACTGATACAATTTAAGCATATTTTGGTATGGTGGCAAGCGTTTGATCCAACAAGTAGTATCAAACTTGGTACTTCATTGAATATCTTTTGAAAGTTAGATTTTCATCTGTACTTTACCGAAAAATCATTTATTTTAAAAAATAATTGAAAAAGATTCCATTTGTCTCAATGTCAGAAATTTACTTTGGAATCTACTAATGAGTTCTTATTGGGTTGCACTTTAGTGTTTCAATCCTGAGCTAAATCATTTTAATTGATTTTGATGCTATGATCTTTAAAAGGATAAAAGAAAGTCTTTAAAAGAGCTCTAAAAAAAATTTCAAAGTTTTGGATTTTATATATGCTCTAAGATGTATCATAAATTGCATGAAATTCATATGTTGGTATCTGTGCCCAAATTCTTTTATATCATGAAAGAACTTTGTCATTAAAAAATAATGATTCAACTGAAAGCGAATCCTAGGTTCTTCGGTGTTAGGCATGCTGAATTTTTTTTTTTTTGAAAACCATGGCTGAACCTGATCGGGTTGCCTACGTACCCCTTCATAAGGAAGATCAAGCAATACGTAGTTCTTTTTAAGTTTCAAAAATACAGCGAAAAAATCGAATCAAACAATTTAATTCATGCATGCTTACAAGATCAAATCTAGAAATCAGCACCTTAAGAATACATAGGATTATGCTGGAATCGTTTAAATAATTATGCTAAAACTTTCATGCATAATTAACTATCAGATCTGAAACTTAAGAACTCTATTCTAATTAATTTTCGAATATCCATCGAATGGATTCTAGAGATATCTCCGTGAGGAGACCCAAAAAAAGGTAAAACCTTAGGAAATCGAACCTAAATCTTGACACCACAATAAATGATTGATGCTAGATTAATACCTTTTATGATGGATGAAAGTTGTGGATCTGATCCTTGACTTTGCAGCCACGCATACGAATGGCCTCTACGAGAAGTACACGTAAAGTTCCTGGAGAGATCCAATCCTGCAGAAGTGCCAGCTTGCGCAGAATTTCTTGAGGCTGAAATTTGATCTTCCCAACGCTATCAACTTTTGATCCGCCTTCTTGGAAAAATTTGGAGGAAAGGTTTAGAGGAATTGAAGAGGACTTAAATCTGATCTAAAGACTCTTATCAGGGACCCCTAAACCTAATAGCGTGACGGACTTAGAGGAGGAAGAGTCGGGTAGATTGAATGCAGAATTTTTCCTTGCATGAACGAGGGTTCCTCTCTTTTCTTTCTCCTTTTTTTCCTTCTTTTTCTCTCTTTTTTCCTTGAATTCGACCACCAGCTGATGGAGGTCCTTTTAATGGTGCTATCCCCTCTAACTTCATGCCAACCATCCCATATTTGGGATGAATTTTGTGGGATTTTGAATTTTGAATTCAAAATTCAAGTTCATACGCCATTACATGATGAAGCTTGATCTAATCTAAACCATTCATCATGTCGCCACTTTTCTCTATCAATTTCGAAATTCTCATGCCCCCAATTAGATTAGAGGGTCACGTGGTGATTTTATGGTGATTAAATTCAAAATTCAAGCTTAATTAGAAGTGAGATAAAGATAAAGATGACATATGCCATGAAGAGTGAGAATTTGATCTTATCCAAATCTTTTCATGAATTTATCTCTCCATGTCACCCCATCTGATGATGAAAGAGGTCCCTGATGTTGCCAAGTGTCCCATGGCACCATTAAATAAATTAAATTAATTTTTAATCATATTAAAAATTAATTTATGGCACCATGCATGGATATGTGACAAGTGGATTTCAAGATCCGAACAGTTTCAGATCAAACCCATTTAATTTAATTAAATCCTAACAATTAGAATGATCCAATTACCATGGGTTGAACCTAATCCAATTAGATCAATCTCTAATTAAGTACAAATTTAATCTAATTTAATTTGGTCAACCTAAGTCCTCTTGATTCAGACCTAATCCAATCAGGTCAAAAATCCTGATTGAGCCCAGAATTAAATCTAATTCAATTTGGCTCATCCTTAGTCTAATTACTTAATCCAATTGAGTTCATTAGCAATCTAATTACTAATTAATCCTTCGATAATTAGTTTAATTATTTTATAAGATAATTTGCTAATCGAATTGACCAAATTATCCCTGAATAATTCTTAATCATTCATTAGTCTTCTTGATCAATTAGGAATCTTCTATGCATGTGACCTCATAGGTTCGAACCTAAGCCGGTAGTATAGGAACGACTTCCTACACTAATCGATGTGACCATCTAGCAATGGTACCCGATGTTCGGATAGGCTGAATATATGCAAAGCAAATATTCTGGAACCCTGGACTATGGTTACTGTATAATTTAATCCCTTTGACTCCTAATGCCAGGATGACTTAGAGCTCACTGTCAACCCTAAAATTAGTACATCTATTATGTGATTAACTTTAGATATTCCGTGACTCCTCACTGGAATTATCCTGGCCAAGGTTTTGCTAAATTAATCACAAGACATTATCTTCTGTTTCCAGGAGGGGTCAATTCCATCTTGACTCACAACTGACTACGCAAGTACTTGACTGCACCCAGTGACTTTCCGTCACTAAATTAAAAATTTAGATAGTCCGGTACTAAAGTACAGTGAGTTGCTTGCTAGTCACAGGTTGCAGTCTCAAGTCAGAGGGCCAAACTTATACCCATATCCACTCGAAAAATCTCTTGACAGTAGAGCATTCCAGAATTGGTCACGTTCAATGAAATGTACTCCTACACTTCACCTGTGTTGCATACCAGTGTCTCCACTCTCCTTGGTTAAGAGGACAACCAACGTATATGTACACAATGACCTAATCTCGATAATGCTGTCATCCCAATAATAACATATCATTTGGTCGCGAACCAGTTTAAAGACTCAAAGATAAATCCTCCTTTATCATAACATAAGTCCTAAGGACTTTATCATATAAGAGTTCATTTGAAGATGAAATAATGAATAATGCCAAATAATACTTTATTAATTTGTCAATTCATTTACAAAATTCAATCATCAACATGCTGACGATTGACATTTAGGATATAATTCCCAACAACTCCTACTTAGCCTAAAGCCAATCGGCACAGTATCTGATATCCATCTTCGACTTGTGTTCGTTGAACTCTTTGATGCCGAGAATTTTGGTAAATGGATCAGCCAGATTTTCTTTTATATCAATCTTCTGAAGATCAATATCACCTCGTTCGACGATCTCTCCATCCAGGTGGTAGCAACGTAGAATATGCTTGGTCTGCTGATGTGCTTTGGGTTCTCTTGCTTGAGCTATGGCTCCAGTATTGTCACAAAATACAGGCACTGGACCATCAATGGAGGATGTCACTCCAAGCTCGATGATGAACTTCCGCAACCATACAGCTTTCTTGGCGGCATCAGATGCTGCAATGTATTCTGCTTCACATGTAGAATCTGTCACTGTATGCTGCTTGGAACTCTTCCAACAGATGGCCCCACCCTTAAGAGTAAAGATATATCCCGATATGTTCTTGCTATCATCTTGATCTGACTGAAAACTTGAGTCGGTATATCCCTCAAGTTTTAAGTCAGAATCACCATAAATAAACCACTGGTCTTTAGTATTTCTCAAATACTTAAGGATGGTTTTTACAACCTTCCAGTGGTTGCTTCCTCGATCAGACTAGTATCTGCTCACTACTCCTAGTGAGTATGCCACGTTTGGTCTGGCATACATTATAGATCCCACTGATGAAGCATATGAAATTCTATCCATACTCTCTCTTTCTTGAGGGTTTGTCGGACAATCCCTCTTAGAGAAGTTAATTCCATGGCCCATCGGAAGATAGCCTTTCTTGGAATTAATCATACTGAACCTCTTCAGTATAGTATCAATGTATGTGGATTGGGATAATCCAAGCAATCTTCTAGATCTATCTCTATAAATCTTCATCCCTAGGATGTAAGATGCTTCTCCCAAATCCTTCATGGCAAATTGAGATGATAGACAAACCTTTATTCCTTGTAATGCAGGAATGTCATTTCCTATTAGAAGAATGCCATCCACATACAAAACAAGAAATATAATAACTGAATCATTTGCCCATTTATAAATGCAAAGTTCCTCTTCATTTTTAATGAAGCTATACGATTTGATCACCTTATCAAATCGTATGTTCCAACTTCGTGAAGCTTGCTTTAATCCATAAATGAATTTTTGAAGCTTGCACACCTTAGACTCATCTGTAGATATAAAACCTTCAGGTTGCATCATATACACCTCCTCTTCTAAATCTTCATTTAGAAAAGTGGTCTTTACATCCATTTGCCGGATTTCATAATCTAAGTGTGCTACTATCGCAAGCATAATCCGAATGGACTTGAGCATTGCCACAGGAGAAAACGTCTCGTCATAATCAATACCATAATGTTGGCAATATCCCTTGGCAACCAGACGGGCTTTATAAGTTTCTACCTTTCCGTCTGCGCCCCGTTTTCTTTTGAAAATCCATTTACACCCTATGGGTTTAATCCCTTCGGGTGGGTCAACTAATGTCCATACATCATTGACCTTCATGGATTTCATTTCAGATTGCATAGCTTCAAGCCATGCATAAGAGTCATACCTCTGCATCGCATCTATGTAGGTGATCGAATCCTCATCGTTTTCATCAAGTTCAAAAGGATCCCCATCCCGGATCAAGAAACCGTAGTATCTGTCCGGCTGACGTGGTACTCTACCTGATCGCCTAATGGTGCATCTAAGATGGGTCTGGATCTGATCTAATCAAATCCGACTCAATTGGTTCCGTGGATGGTGTCGGGTCTTCTACATATTGAACTTCCCTAAGCTCAATATTAGAGCTATTAGTTCCTTCACTAAGGAATTCTTTCTCTAAGAAAACAGCTCTATTGCTTACGAACAACTTTTGTTCTTCAGCAAAGTAGAAGTAATATCCTTTAGTTTCTTTAGGGTAACCAACAAAGAAACATTTGTCAGACTTAGGTTCAAATTTGTCTGTTTTCAAACGTTTGACGTACGTCGGACACCTCCAAATCCTAATGTGAGAGAGCATCGGCTTACGTCCAGTCCACATCTCATGTGGTGTTTTATTTACCGACATACTTGGAACCTTATTTAGAATGTAGCAGGCTGACTCAAGTGCATATCCCCAAAAGAATATGGGCAGACTTGCAAACCCATCATGGATCGAACCATATCTAATAGGGTTCGATTTCTCCTTTCTTATACGTTGTTATACTGCGGTGTACCCTGAGGAGTCCATAACTGGGGGTCTACCTTCATCACCATGGTGACTTAATACATCATCATCAGCCATCTCACCAGATCTGAGATTTTGCGATAGAGTTTCAATAATATGATCTAAAGAATTGTCAAAAGTTTTTCGATTCAAACGCCCAGTGTTGTCCCTATTCCAATCTAGAATACAAAATTTAAATTTTAATTTTTTTTTAAATGATCACCCTTGATCTTTTCTTAAAGTTCTTATCAATTTTAAATTGGCAACAAGGGTTAATGAGATATGATAATAATAAAATTCTTATTCTAAAAAAAAATAAATACAGAAAATTCAAAACAGACAGCAGTAACGTTTCATATTAATTTAATGGTCCTAAATATCTCCGAATATCAATCAGACCGTTCAGATGCAAGACACATGTGTCTTGCACCAGCCAACCAAATTTGAGCCCAATCCGACGGTGAATTACTTTGATATCAGAGTTTGATGCAGACTATGCAGGGAATAAAAAAACAGCAATAAAGATTTTTTTTCGAAAGAAATAGACTAACTACTAAGGTACTAATTAAATCTAAAATTATACTAATAACTCAGCCGATCCCCAGCAACGGCGCCAAAAACTTGATACAATGCAAAACTGTTCTCCCAAGTGCAGGAGAATCGCACAAGTAGTATAACTCTGAAGTCCGAGGTCGAATCCTCAGAGAATGATCTATGGATTATTAGCGTAATTTTTAGATTAATTAATTCAATAAATTTGTGGATTAAGATGGTGTTTTGATTTTCAGAAATTAAAAGCAGAGAATAATAGACAAAATTCAATGAAATAAAGATGGTAGGGATCTGGAATCCCCCTTGATGATATTGCATCCAAGGAATAAACTCTATGGTTCTTGATTAAAGATTAACTGCAGGATAGATCTAATCATGGTATATGTTTCATGAACATATGAACTCAATTTCTAAGCATTCATCGTGCTTTCTACGTCTACGACGAATCAAATACTAAAGCAATCCATATATCAATAATCATAATCCATTAAAGAGCTATCTATGAAATAACTACGCATGGATCAAGAACATATCAGTAAATATAAGTCATTCAAAGCAAAAGTTTAGAGTTTACTTCAAAGAGCAATACATCAAAGGTTCCTCCATCACCCTTCCTAAGAAATCAGCCACTCATTTCATACATTAGTCCCCCTTTCATTTTCCCTTTTTTTTTTCTTTTTCTTTTCGGAAACAGGGCCTCCCCTGTTTCCCTTTCTTTTCTTTTTTTTCAAATTGGCTGAGGCCGGCTCCTCTGTTTTTCTTCCATCAGAGCCATCCCCCCCATTTCAGCCGAGGGAGCCCCCCATCTATACCCTTGCGATGGATCCCTTCATCACACGGTGCAACGTGGAGAGGAGCGTGACACGGACGGCTGGGAAGCGAGTTGCTCGCGGACGCTAAAGCTTGGTCGCGGGATCTGGGTGGCTGGATCGCACGGGATCTGGGATTCGAAAGCTGGAAAATCGCAGGGAAGAGGCGGAAGAGGCGTGCGTTCGTGAGGAGCTCGAACGTGGAAGCTTTGGAATGCATCGCGGGATTTGGAGATGCTGGGAAGCACGGGTGGATCGTAATCACAAAGCTGGGATCTCGAGAGAGCTGGGACGCGCTGTGAGCGGATGGATCGGAAACTTGGGTTCTCTCGATCGCCAACGGATGCTTGGATGCGGAATGTGGACCCGAACTGCTGGATTGCCGGAAGGTGGTAGTTGAAGCTGAAATGCAACGGACTCTAGAGGACTCTTGGCTGCTAAATCAATGGGAGAAAAGCTCGGAAGCTAATCCACACATGGAAGGCGCTCGCAAACGGAATGAGGAGATGGAGCTGGCTCGCGGATGCCGTTGATCACTTGTGGGAGGATGGGTTGCACGCGGATGGTTGGGAGGCCGTGAGAGTGTATCTGGGAACGGAAGATGTGTGTGGGAGCTGAACCATGCTGGGACTCGGCTGAACACGTGAACGCTGGAAGGCTTCACGGACGGCTGGATGAGGTGGACGGCTGCGGGATGCTGGGGGTGCACGTGAACGGATCGCTGATGTCGTTGCACGCGGCTCAGATGCTTGGGCTCATAGAAGACTGAAGCTGCGACGAAGTGGACGGCTGAACTTGGCCTCCTTAGAGTGTGCAACTGGGGTTGACGCATGCGGTTGACTGGTCATCTGTAGTGATGCATATTTTTGAACCCGATGCGCATTTTAACATTAATTTACGATCACCTGCACCCGATAAAAATATAATATTAATGCAGCACTTTTATCATTATTTGTTAGTAATAATACTAATTTAAGTGATATGTAGATCACACTTTTGTGCTCTCATCAATCCATATACAAAACAAGAAATATAATAACTGAATCATTTGTCCGTTTATAAATGCAAAGTTTCTCTTCATTCTTAATGAACCATACGATTTGATCACCTTATCAAATCGTATGTTCCAACTCCGTGAAGCTTGCTTTAATCCATAAATGAAATTTTGAAGCTTGCACACCTTAAACTCATCTGCAGATATAAAACCTTCAGGTTGCATCATATACACCTCCTCTTCTAAATCTTCATTTAGAAAAGTGGTCTTTACATCCATTTGCCAGATTTCATAATCTAAGTGTGCTACTATCGCAAGCATAATCCGAATGGACTTGAGCATTGCCACAGGAGAAAACGTCTCGTTGGCGATATCCCTTGGCAACCAGACGGGCTTTATAAGTTTCTACCTTTCCGTCTGCGTCCCGTTTCCTTTTGAAAATCCATTTACACCCTATAGGTTTAATCCCTTCGGGTGGGTCAACTAATGTCCATACATCATTGACCTTCATGGATTTCATTTCGGATTGCATGGCTCCAAGCCATGCATAAGAGTCATACCTCTGCATCGCATCCATGGAGGTAATTGAATCCTCATCGTTTTCATCAAGTTCGACAGGACCCCGTCCCGGACCAAGAAATCGTAGTATCTGTCCGGCTGATGTGGTACTCTACCTAATCGCCTAATGGTGCATCTAAGATGGGTCTGGATCTGATCTAATCAAATCCGACTCAATTGGTTCAGTGGATGGTGTCGGATCTTCTACATATTGAACTTTCCTAAGCTCAACATTAGAGCTATTAGTTCCTTCACTAAGGAATTCTTTCTCTAAGAAAACAGCTCTATTGCTTACGAACAACTTTTGTTCTTCAGCAAAGTAGAAGTAATATCCTTTAGTTTCTTTAGGGTAACCAACAAAGAAACATTTGTCAGACTTAGGTTCAAGTTTGTCTGTTTTCAAACGTTTGACGTACGTCGGACACCCCCAAACTCTAAGGTGAGAGAGCATCGGCTTACGTCCAGTCCACATCTCATGTGGTGTTTCATTTACCGACTTACTTGGAACCTTATTTAGATGTAGCAGGCTGACTCAAGTGCATATCCCCAAAAAAATATGGGCAGACTTGCAAACTCTATCATGGATCGAACCATGTCTAATAGGGTTCGATTTTTCCTTTCTGATACGTTGTTATACTGCAGTGTACCCTGAGGAGTCCATTGGAAAAGAATCTCATTCTCTCCCAAATATGTCAAAAACTCATTGGAAAGGTATTCACTCCCTCGATCTGATCGAAGAGTTTTAATACTCTTTCCAGTTTGTTTTTCTACTTCATTACGATACAATTTGAACATTTTAAATGCTTCAGATTTATGTCTCATTAAATAGACATAACCATACCTCGAAAAGTCGTTTGTAAACGTAATAAAATATGAATACCCACCTCTAGCATATGTGCTTATTGGCTCACATACATTAGAATGTACAAGGGTCAATAAGTCACTGGCTCGTTCACCTTTTCAGGTAAAAGGTGATTTGGTCATCTTACCAAGAAGACATGACTCACAGGTTGTCAATGATTCACAATCATTAACATTGAGAATTCCCTCTTTATTTAACTGGTTCATCCTGTTCTTGTTAATATGACCTAGCTTATGATGCCAAAGGTAGACATCCATGATATTATCTATTCTAGGGTGCTTATTTGACGTGTACATTACATTAATAGGTTGTGATAACAAGTAGATGCCATTGCTCAATCGTCCATTCATTACAGTAACACCATTCATAATGATATCACCAGAACATTTCTTTATTGAAATTTCATAACCGTTCATGGCCAAAAGGCCTATGAAAATTACATTCAATAAGAACGTAGGACAATAGTGACAATCACTCAAGACAACTACATAAGAATTGAAAACAAGTTTGAGATTTTCTAAAGCTAGAACTGGAATAGATCTTCCATCTCCAACATTTAGAAATCTCTCGCTATTTTCAAATCTCTCGTTGACCTGAAGTCCTTGCAACGAATTGCATATATTAAACGGACTTCCAGTATCTAATACCGAGGTCGAATTATCACATATAGAGAAATTACAAAGTGTTATCATATAAATACCTTGATCTACAACTGATTGCCTTTTTCTCTTGCTTGGCCTGTTCGGATCAAGTGAGGTAAGGTACTGAGGACAATTCCTCTTTCAATGCCCCTGCTTCTTACAATAGAAGCATTCTGCCTAACTTTGGTCATCCTTAATCTTTTTGGTCTGACTATGTTGAGTTTTCAGCTTTCTATACCAATTATTGAAGTTGGGACCAGTCAACTTGTCATTATCCAATATGTTTAGTTTTATATTAATTAAGAGCAATGTGTTGTTTTTAGTCTAAATTTTAATTGAGAGCAATGTATTTTAAATTTGAGTTTTAATTGGGAACAATGTTTTAAGTTTTAACTTTAGAGAATTTTATTTTGGTGGAGAGTTTTACTTTTAAGATTTTATTTATGCAATCTTTTAATTTCTCTTTTTTATACAATATATTAAATTTTCTTTATGCAATTTATGTCCGCTTCAATCTTCTTGTTTTCATCCATTTTAATTTATGCCAAAGCTCTTCTTTGATTAGTTAAATATATAAATGCTCTTTGAATCTAAGTACATGTCTTCTAGTTAATTTCAATAAAAAATCATTCTCCGGTAGACTAGGAATCTATCAACATCCCCAACGTAATGTTTTTTCTTTATCATTCAAAAATCGGTTTCAAATCCGAGTGAACGTTCTAATTTTTATGCAATTCCAATCACCTTCTTGTGGATCGATCTCTTACAACCACTATTCTTCGAGTAGAACAGGTAAGAGTAAAATTAATTTAAACTTTGTTTGTCGGTTCTAACAACGATCTGTTTAACATATTTTTAGGTAAACAGGAATCAGACGAACATGCCCCAATTTTTTTTTTGAA
This sequence comes from Phoenix dactylifera, assembly GCF_009389715.1. Lineage (NCBI taxonomy): Eukaryota > Viridiplantae > Streptophyta > Magnoliopsida > Arecales > Arecaceae > Phoenix > Phoenix dactylifera. The sequence goes on from NW_024068797.1 coordinate 29,166, forward strand.
GTTATTAAAAATTAATGATTTAACATGATCTTATGTTTTTTGAGTATATAAGTTTTGATCTTTATCTGCTCTTATACTATACTCTAAAAATTAATTAGATTGCTCTCATGTTGCTATATACTTAATATATTGGGAAAAAAATTTAAATGAAAAAGTTTTCATATGTTATTAAAGATCTTTCAAAAAAAAAAAGGTTGGATTTTCATTCGTGCTTTCTTTGAATATCATTCTTGATACTTCTTGAAATAACTTAAAAAAGATTTCATCTACACTTAATTTAAAAACTATCTTTGGAATTAATATTTAAAGATTTCTTCTAGCTCGTATCTCAAATGTATCATTCTTAAAGCCAAACTTTTCATCCTTAATTTTGATGATATTTGTTACCTCCGAAATTATTTCAGATTTACTCTATTTGAATGAGAGGTAAAAAAGCTTTAAAAGAATGTTAAAATCATCAAATTTGTTGCGATCTCATCATAATTTTGAAACTATCTTAATTGGCTCTGATCTATGCTCATTATCTGAGTATATGCTCATAATGCTTTATATTTTGAATTAAATATAAATCAGCTTAGATTAAAATATGTTGATTATGTTAAAGCTGATTAATTCTAAAGCATTATCATAAAGTATGTTCTTAACGTGTCTCCTAGATTTTGTATTTGTTTAGACTAGTGTTTACTCTTTATTATTGTTTGTATTTCTTCTCTGAAATATTATACTTTTGGTTTAGATGAAATACAATATTATTTCTTAAGTTATGATCTTAGTGATGTTTTTTACAATGCTATCCCTTGTATTTATTCATTTATTCTTTTTGACGATAACAAAATGGGGGAGAAAATATGAGAGATAAATTGTAAGCAAATTCTATAAAAAAGATTAAATAGGGAAGAAAATATGAGAACAAAGGAAAAAATATGAGTATTTACCCTTAAACAAAGAGTCAAATATTATATACTTAAGGGGGAGACATACATAAGCTCTTTACTCATATTCATGATACACAAGTCATGATACATGAGGATTCATAATTCTTGATACATGTGAAATCATGATATATAAGAAGGCATGAAACATGAGCATTTGGTACATAATCATAAGCTCTGATGCATATCTATGTAATCTTGCTTAAGTTCTAATACTTGATCAAAGAGATTTGTCTTGCCTCGATATATAACATGAAACTCTTGTTTTGGCACAAATTTTTGAAAATTTTATTTTTAATAAAACACAAGAGTAAGGGGGAACAAGAATAGAATTTGATTTGGCATCTATTTGGATAAGATAGGGGGAGCTTTTAGTTCATGGATACATTCTCTAAATTGGGCTATTTTGAAACCTTAACACCAAAAGCATCTCTTAAACATTAAACCTTACTTCCCATATGAACATCAACTTGTCAATGTTTTGTAATCATCAAAAAGGAGGAGATTGAGGATCCTAATGTTATTTTGATGTTCACAAAGCCATTGAGGTCATATGTAGTACTAATACTTTTAATTCAATTGATCTAGTACATAAATAGTTAAGAAAGAAAGAAACGATACATTCTTAATACGCTCTATATATACTATTAAAACAACTCTCAAAAACTTATCTAAAAACAAATTATATTGGAAGAACTTGAGAAAAGAACTAATTTACAGTTTAATAAACCTTAGAGTCAAGTTCTCTTGATTGAAGCTCAATTCTAATATTTACATGCTTCATGAGCTTAAACATTAATGTGCCAAACATCCTAAGAAGAAAGAAATGATTTGCAATGTTGTTACTTCATGATTATATGTTTTAAGTGCAAATCTAACTTCGAAGTGCAGAATTTTAGTGTTAGAGTCGACCCTAGAAAGATTAGAGTCGACCTCAGAAAGTTTGGAACCAACCCTGGCACATTTGGCATACTTGGCACAGAAACACTGTAGTTGGGGTTGACCCAAGAAAACTGGGGTCGACCCAAGAACACTATAGCTGGAATGCGAGAAAACATATTCTCTGAATTTTATGGTAGGGCCGACCCTAGAAGTATTAGGGTCGACCCTAGCACTGTTGAGCCAACCCCAGAAGAGTAGGGGTCGACCCCAGTGAAGGTGGGGTCGACCCGAGCAGAATTAGGGTCGATCTGAGCACGACTGACAGCATAACGGCTAGTTGTGCAGAAGTATTTTTTAGGCTTCCAACGGCTATAAATGGCTAGTTTCTTCAATCAAATGGCTAAGAAGGATTATTTGGAGGTTGGAGAAGTATTTAAGAGTCACCATTCATCAAGAAAAGGCATCTTGGTGGAATAAAAGAGTGCATTCAAGAGAAAACCAAGTTTAGAGAGATTCATCTTTTTACTTCATCCCAAATCCAAAAGAAGTGCATTAAGCAGAATTCAAGTGCCTTCAAGAGCTCAACCAATTCATTGAAGAGTGATAATTATTTTCTTATCTCTTTTTTTAGTGCATAATTGTCTATTTGCTCATTTAGAAGCTTTAAACTTCCTTTCTATTTTTCTTTGTAAGGTTGATAGTAAGCCCGTAAAACCAACGGTGTAGGTTGTTGGTGAACCCATAAAACCAACGGTATAGGTCTGTTGGTGAGCCCGTAAAACCAATGGATACGTTTATTGGTGATCCTGTAAAACCAATTGTAAGGGTTTTAGATTGTGAGCCCGAAAAACAATCCAACTGTAATCCGAGGGATTATAGTGAATTTTCAAGGAGAGGCTTGGCGAGTGGACATAGGTGCTTGGGGTGCACCGAACCACTATACATTGTCTTGTTTGTGTTGTGCTTGTTCTTGTATTTATTCTTGTTTTATATTTGATTCTTGCTCTAGGGTAAGTTCACACAAATAACTTAAGAAAGCTTCCACCGCTCTTAACAAGAAAACTTTTAAAGCACCAAAAATTTAGAAAAACCCAATTCATCCCCCCCCCCCCTCTTGGGTTGTCACCTTGGGCAACAAGATGGCTAAGTGGTTCACTTGGGTTTAACAGTTGATGATTGAAATTTGAAATTTGGCTAATTAAATGTGGGGTGAATGAAACTTGGTTTGGGACCCAAATCAGATTGGGTTTGAGCGTGTGGAGCTTAGGATGTGAAGGGATGAAGTCCTAAAGGGAGAAGGTGTTGCCCAAGGTGACAAGCCAAGAGGGGGGGGTGAATTGGTTTCTCTTAATTTTTACTATCTTACTTCTATTAATTGATGAGTGAGTGAAATTAGAACAATGCACAATACAAACACACAAGAAGTATAGTGGTTCGGTGCTCTCCTAAGCACCTACGTCCACTCCCCAAGCGACTCCTTGGAAATTCACTCTAATCCCGCGGATTACACATAAAAATCAGCATGTAAAAAATCAGCACCCCTGAAAAATCTGCATGCAGAATTTTTCAGCATGCATGATCATTCAATTTTCAGATCTAATAAGCCTTTAGATATTTAATTCTTACCTTAATCTACGAAGCCTAGGCTCTGATACCACTGTTGGGAACCCGCCCATGCCGCTGATATTTCAAAACAAAAATCAGATGGCAGCGGAATCGGCATGCACGGGTTCGACGTTCATCGCATGAACGTTGTTTCTAGACCTTTCGTAATTAGGTAAGAATTAAAACTTTTAAAACTATTAGGAAGATCAAATCTTCACCTTGCACGGGTAGATGATCACCGCAAATCTGAATTCGTGGTTTTGGAAGAGGGTTCGCTTGAAGCCGTTCAAACGTCCGGCCTCTACGGGTATCCACACGAAGCAGGATCCGATCCAAGCTCTCTATCTCACCGGGGTGCTAGCTCCCTTGCAGAGATAGCTTTTGATGGCTGATCTCCTCTCTTTCAATCAACCCTTGATTGTGCTTGAGAGGAGGAAGAAGAAGGATGAAGATGGGAAGAAGATCAAAAGCCCCTGCAGCCTTCTTCTTTTTCCATGCGTTGGAGCCAAGGAAGAAGACCAAGAGGAGGGAGACGCCTCCTCTTCTTTTCCCTTTGCTGATGGCGGCTGAACCAAGGAGAGATGGAGAGGGGGTGGCCACGTGATGAAGAGGAGAAAGGTCCATCTAGGGCGCCGGCCCTAGTCCTCCTTTAATAAGGATGAAGGGCTCCTACAAGTTAGGAGCCCTTGACTACTTTCCAAGAGGGGGCCCGGCCCCCCTTCTCTCTTCATGTCGCACCAACTAAGTCAAGAGGGGCTGATGCCCCTCTTACTTGGTTAACCCAATCCTCTTCCAAAAAGGATTAGGTGCCTCTCTCATGGTTTAATCCTAATCTAATTAGGATTAGCCAAATTTGGGTTCAATCTACGCTAGTCCTAATCCAATTAGGACTTGAATGAATCATGACTTAATTGAACTCTTCAATCCTAATCCAATTAGGAGTCATGTTGATTCATTAGATTAATAATTAATTTAGACTTAAGGAATCCTAATCCAATTAGGATTTGTTTAATTTTAGTCCTAATCCAATTAGGACTTTATTTGAATTCGAAGTCCTAATCCAATTAGAATTTCTAGGAATCCTACTCCAAGTAGGAATCCAATTTTAATTCAAAGTTCCTAATCTCATTAGGATTGTAGGAATCCTATTCCAAGTAGGAATCCCAGTCCTACTCCAACTAGGATTCCCAGTCCTAATCCAATTAGGACTCTAGGAATCCTACCCAAAGTAGGATTCTTGTTTCAAGTTCAATTAATTAATTCCCTTTCCTTCTTCAACTTCTTATCAATCAAATTGATTACTTGTGATTCCTAATCACGATTTCAACCATCGGATCGGTCAATACTTCTAGTGTGTGTGACCCCATAGGTTCTACTCTGACTGGTAGTGAGATATATTGTGATCTCTATCTCAATATCATTGAAAACTCCTTTCAATGGGTTGGAACGATTCCAACTCAACTCATTAGGGTTTATCGATCATCAAGATAATCCCTATGAGTCCCACCATCCACCAGTGACACCTAGCAGCATGTAGTGGCTACCCAGTAGAATAGAAAGATGAACCTCTAGGTGCAGTTAACGTGTGATACAGTCCTACTATCGTGGATCCCTACAGGACGGAGGTCATGGACAACTCGTCAAACCCCATCGTCTGTCATATGTCAAGATTTATTCGACTTGAGTTCGCTAATGGAAAACTCTTTTTCCACTTTATATTACTGCCCTGGCCAAGGTCTTAGAACTCAGTCTAACAAATCACATAGGATCACTCCTCTTCTATCAAGGTCGATAGATTCCTTATAGGTGCATACCCTACTCCTACAGTGAACTTACTGCAGCCAATCTACACTGCATGGACCCATATGGCTAGAGACCATGTATGTGTGCAGTCAAACTACAATAACCTCACTGTGAGTAGCCGAAGCACCGCAGGTCAAAGGACCAGTCACACTACTGCAACATCAAGCAAGTCACTGACGAGTGGATAGACATCCAAGTGACTTCTTGTCTTGGTCACGCTCAGTACCCTTGTTCTCTAACAAGCACCTGCACTATCACTTCAGTGTCCCTACACTGTGGACTCAAGTCTCGTCCATGCAGAAGGAGAGTGATCTGTGCACTGATCGGATCGATCACCGTCCTCGTGATGATCCATTGATCAGGAGCATTTAGAAATTAATCACCAATGATACATGGCTCAAATTCTCAACTCTTGAGAATATGTATCATCATCTTATTAATTTCTTGGACGATTCATAGACACATAAACAATATGAATGAAAGGATGCCTTTTATTTATTCAATAATAAATAGTCAAGTACAAAATTATGTCCCTAGAATCAACAATGTGTCAGCCAAATTGGCTTCTAGGGCATACATCTAACAATCTTTTGATCTACAGATTTACCTGATTCATCTTGGTTTAGTTTGCATGATGAGCTCATGGGTGTGCTGATTGACTTGTTTCCCTCCATATCAAACTTCTTAAGCATCTCCTTGATGTATTTAGCTTGATTGATGAAGATCCCTTCTTTTGATTGTTTGATTTGAAGCCCGAGGAAATAGTTCAGCTCTCCCATCATGCTCATTTCAAACTCACCCTGCATCAAGTCAGCAAATTCTTCGCAGAGGCGATTGTTAGTAGCACCGAAAATAATATCATCAACATAAATCTGCACTACTAACATATCTTTGTTTTTCTTCTTTAAAAACAGTGTTGTATCTACATTTTCCCTAGAGAACTCATGATCTAGTAGAAATTTGCTAAGTCTTTCATACCATGCTCTAGGTGCTTGTTTCAAACCATAAAGTGCTTTGTTCAATTTGTACACATGATTAGGGTATTGATGATTTTCAAAACCAGGAGGTTGTTCCACATACACCTCCTCATTAATATACCCATTTAAAAATGCAGTTTTTACATCCATTTAAAATAATTTGAAATTCTTAGAGCATGCAAATGCTAGTAATAGTCTAATTGCCTCAAGTTTAGCTACAGGAGCAAAGGTTTCATCAAAATCTATACCTTCTTCTTGATTATAGCCCTTTGCTACTAGTCTAGCCTTATTCCTAATTACAATTCCATTTTTATCAAGTTTATTTTTATATATCCATTTGGTACCTATAATTGAATATTCAGAGGATCGTTCAACTAGGTTCCATACCTTGTTTCTAGTAAATTGGTTTAATTCTTCTTGCATTGCATTTATCCAATTTACATCTTTTTCAGCTTCTTCTATGTGTTTGGGTTCAAAATGTGAGACAAAAGCTAGATGATTGTTTAAGTTCCTAAGAGATGCTCTAGTCCTAACAGGTTGAGATGGATCATCTAAAATTAATTCCATAGGATGCCCGTGAGCATACCTCCAAGCCTTAGTTAGCCCATGATCCACAACAGCCTCTTGGCTTGATGATGCATTTCCAATTAATTTTTGTTCATCATCTTGTAATGTCATCTCATCAATCTTTTCTTCAAGAATTTCAGCATCATTATCAAGATCAACTCTCTTGCTAGAAGAGATGTCACTAGAATCATCAAAAACAACATGTATAGATTCTTCTATAACTAGGGTTCTTTTATTAAAAACTCTATAGGCTTTACTAGTTGTAGAATACCCCAAAAATATACCCTCATCAGATTTAGAGTCAAATTTACCTAGATTGTCCTTCCCATTATTATGAACAAAACACCTACATCCAAAGACATGAAAATAGTTTACTTTTGGTTTTCTGTTTTTCCAAAGTTCATAAGGTGTTTTCTTTATAATGGGTCTCAATAAAACTCTATTTAATATATGACATGAGGTATTAATGGCTTCTCCCCAAAAGTACTTAGGGAGGTTACTTTCACATAGCATGGTTCTAGCCATTTCCTCAAGGGTTCTATTTTTTCTTTCTACAACTTCATTTTGTTGTGGAGTCCTAGGTGCAGAAAAATTATGAGTTATTCCCTTTTTACTACAAAACTCATCAAATAAATAATTTTCAAATTCGGTTCCATGGTCACTTCTAATAGATATGACTGAAGTATCTCTAGCATTTGTTACTTCCTTATGAAATTTCTTAAAAACTGAAAATGCTTGATCTTTATGAGCTAAAAACATGACCCAAGTATATCTAGAAAAGTCATCTACAATAACTAGACCATATTTATTTCCACCTAGACTTGTGGTTCTAGTTGGTCCGAATAGATCCATGTGTACTAGTTCTAAAGGTCTAGAGGTAGAGACACAATTTATGGATTTAAATGAGTTCCTTGATTGTTCGCCATATTGACAAGCTTCACATATTTTATTCTTTTCAAACTTTAGTTTTGGCAAACCTATCACGGAATCTCTTTTCACTAGTTTTGATATTGTGTCCATACTTGCATGACCTAACTTGCGATGCCATAACCAACTAGCATCATTATCCTTAGTTTCATTAACAACTAAGCATGGGTTAAGTTTGGCAAGATCCTCAAGGTCTACTACATAGACATTTCCACGTCTTATTCCTTTAAAAACTAAACTATTGTCATTTGAGTTGGTTATGATGCATAAGGATGGTTTGAACAAAACATCAAAACCTCTATCACACAATTGACTAATGCTAAGTAGATTATGCTTAAGACCATCAACATATCGAATATTGTCTTTTGGAACCCAAACCCTTTTAATTTTTTTTTAGTTTTTTCTTTTCTATAATCACACACATTTGCTTTATGTCCTAATTTTCCACAGCAAAAACATGTTATTTTCTTAGATTTACTTTCTCCTGCTTTAACAAAGAAATTACTAAGGAGTTTTTGCTTATTTTCAGGTTTATACCCTAAACCAGCTCTATTGAACACAGCTCGTTGACTATTAAGTATCATTTCTAATTTTTCTGAGCTATAAGTAAATTTTTCTACCAAAGGCTTGTACTTTTCAAGTTCTAGTGCCAATTTTTGTTTCTCTGTTCTTAGTCCATTTAGGTCTTTTGTAAGACTCTCATTTAAGATTTGTTTATTGTTTTTAAGTTCTAATATTTCTTTGGTCAACCTTTCGTTATCTTTAGTTAAGGTATTAGTCTTTTGAATTAAGATTTGGTTGCTTGTCTTAAGTTCTGAATTTTCTTTATTAATAACATCTTTATCCTTAACTAATATATCATACTTACGGAGGTGAGTTTGGTTAGTTAGTTTCAATTCTTTGTTTTTAAGGTTTATTGTCTTATACTTGTCCATTAATTCATTGAAGGCATCATATAACTCATCGAAAGTAAAGTCTAAATGTGTTCCGGATGTTACCTCATTGTCGTTAGCCATAAAACAAAGGTTGGTCTTTTCTTCTTGTTCCTCATCCGATGATGATGATGATGATGAGTCGGAGTCCGATAGGGTAGAGACAAGGACTTTCTTTTTCTTGTACCTGCTCCCCTTCTTCAGCAAAGGACACTCAGCTCTGAAGTGCCCCGGCTTCTTACACTCATAACATCCAATCCCCTCATTTTCTCTTTTCTTACCTTTATCCTTGTGATAGGAATTTGAGGGGCCTCTCCTTTGATGAAAGGACTTCTTTCGGTTGATGAATTTTCTGAACTTATGCACGAGAAGAGCCTCATCATCATCTCCCTCATTGTCTTCCTCTTCACTGCTGCTGCTGCAAGATAAATCTTTGTTAGTAGAAACAGATTTGAGAGCTATTACCTTTTTTCTATGGGAGGACTCTTCTTCACTGTGTTGCTTCATTGTTAGTTCATGAGTCATGAGGGATCCAAGAAGCTCCTCAAGTGGCAGCTTGTTTAAGTCCTTGGCTTCTTGGATTGCCGTTATCTTGGCTTCCCATGACCTTGGCAAATAGCGAAGAATCTTCCTGACAAGTTCACTGTTAGTATAATTTTTGCCAAGGCTTTTTAGGCCATTGACAATATCAGTAAATCTAGTGAACATGCAAGTGATTATTTCATTAGAGTCCATCTTAAATAATTCATATTTATGAACCAATATATTTATTTTGGACTCTTTGACTTGATTTGTCCCCTCGTGGGTCACTTCAAGTCTATCCCAAATCTCTTTTGCAGAATTGCAAGTAGAGACTCTATTGAATTCATTTCTATCTAAAGAACAATAAAGCACATTCATGGCTTTGGCATTCAGGTGTGCCTTCCTTCTACCGTTGTCATCCCAATCCTTTTCAAGTTTGGGTATAGTTACACCTTCTACAAAAATTGATGGGACATATGGTCCATTAAGTATGATGGTCCACATCTCATAGTCTTGTGCTTGGATGAATATTTTCATCCTTGCCTTCCAATATGAGTAGTCGGATCCATTAAAGAATGGAGGTCTTTGGGTGGACTGGCCCTCAATGTGAGAAGATCCAAATGGGGTTGTCATTTTGATCTTTTACTCTTTGGGTAATAGAGTTCCGGCTCTGATACCACTTGTTGCCCAGATAGACAACCCAAGAGGGGGGGTGAATTAGGTTTTAAAATAATTATTACAATTAAAATGTTTGTGGATAACTAATTAACACTTTTTGCAAGTTGATTAATTAGATGCTATGTGCTGTGAATGAAATGAAAGTAAAAGACGACAAGGCAATCACAAACACAATGATTTTATAGTGGTTCGGAGCTAACCCTTGCTCCTACGTCCACTCCCCAAGCCTCACTTGGGAATTCACTATAATCCCTCGGATTACAGCCGGTTGTTTTCCCAAGCTCACAACCCAACTTGTTGTTTTACGAGGTCACAACGAACTCGGTCGGTTTTTTCAGGCTCACCGACTAGAACCGCTCGATTGTTTTCTCGGGATCACAATCGAACCCTTACACCGTTGGTTTCAACCTAGGCTCACCAACAAACCTTTACACCCTTGATTCAATCCCCTGATTGAATCAAGTAAAGACCAAATGGATAAAAAACAAACAGAAAAATACAGCTTCTAAATAAGCAGATTTTCAGCAATATAAATAGAAGAGAAGTTAAGAGCCCTCAAATAGTTTATGATGTTGTAGTGGAGGGCTTCTTGAACTCTGGGTCTCCTCTTGAATGTCTTGAAGACTTGAAGGCTGAAGGAGACTTCTTTAATGCTGGGAAGAGTTGGTTGAATGGAGTTAATGGCCCTCTTCCTTCTTTTCCGTTGAAATCCTTTGGCAGATGAAGAATATGTGTTTTCTTTGAAAGGAATGTCACTTCTCTACCTTGCTACAGTCCTCTGTGGCTATTTAAGCCATCCCCCACGGAAACTAGCTGTTAGACACACTTTACTAGCCGTTCTGCACATTCTGCACATCCTGACAATGTGTCCGTTAGGATCGGAGTCGACTCGCGCGATCTGGAGTCGACTCGGCTGTAGCAGGAGTCGACTCATGCTTTTCTGGAGTCGGCTCGGCAACTGTTCCGGATTTGAATTAAAGTGGTCTTCTCGATTGGGAGTCGACTCGACTTAACCCGGAGTCGACTCGCCAAAATCTGGAGCTGACCTTGCACTTTTGGAGTCGGCTCGTTCCAAGGAATTCATAGAGATATTCTTCAACTTCACTTACTCGAATCGACTCAGAAATTTTAGGAGTCGACTCGGCGCTCAGAGCCCGAACTCTCGATCTTCTGTCTTTTGGCTCGTGTAGTCTTGGAGTCGACTCGAACTGTTCCGGAGTCGACTCGGCTCTCAGTATCCGAAAAACAGTCTTCTGTCTTTTTGGAGTAGCGCTGCCTTGGAGTCGACTCGAACTGTCTTGGAGTCAGCTCGCGTCTCAGAGACAACAATACTGTCTTCTGTCTTTTTGGGGTCGCGCTGTCTCGGAGTCGACTCGGCTCTCAGTGCCCGAAAGTTGCTCTCTGACTTTTGCCTTGTATAACACTGAGAGTCGACTCTCGCCTCCTTTGGAGTCGACCTGCCAACCATCGGAGTCGACTCGCGTTCCTCAGGAGTCGACTCGGCTCCCAGGGTCCAAAATACTTTCTGTCTTTCTGTCTGTAACTCCCTGGAGTCGACTCATACTACTCTGGAGTCGACTCGGCAAGCATCGGAGTCGACTTGCGCTCTTCAGGAGTCGACTCGCTGACAGATTTTGAGTTGGGTCTTTCTGTTCGTCTGTCTGTTCTCAGTCGGAGTCGACTCGTAATGTTCCGGAGTCGACTCGATCCTGTGCCAGTGCTTCTGATACGCTTGGGTCGACTCGTAATATCCCGGAGTCGACTCGAGTCTCAGACTTTGGTTTATCTTGACTTCTTAACTTATCCAAATTGTCTTGAACCAAATCTAGAGACACTTAGCCATAAATTTACAAGGATATCACTGAAACACTAGATTGAATTCATTAGTAAACATAAGATATACTCAAATGCTTTGAGCTCATCAAAATCAAATAGGGTTATAATCAATCGCTCCACACAAAATAAAAAGGGAGGCAAGCGGCCTCCCTCTTGGTCTTTTTCTTTGGTGATGTGCTGCCTCCCTCTCCTTCCTCCTTCCACCACAAGCTAGGGAAAATAAAAGAGCAGCAAGGCGTGGCCTTTCTTCCCTCTTAAATCCTTCTTCTTCCTCTCTAAGAAATCAAGAGTTGATTAAAAGAGAGAATTTTAGCCATCAAAAGCAATCTCTATAAGGGAGCTAGCACCCCGAGGAGATTCAAAAGCTTCGATTGGTCCTCTACCTCGTGTGAATATCCGTAGAGACCGGATGCATGTGTAGCTTCAAGCAAGCCTTTCATCATTACCACGATCATTAGATTGCGGCGAACATCTATCCGTATAAGGTGAGGATCTGATCTTCTTTATCTAAAGTAATTAATCCTAATCTATCTACGAACGGTTTTAAAATATGTTCATCCGATGAATGGATCTGTGCATGCTTTTTCTGCTGTGGATCTGATTTTCTGCGGCATGCATGATTTTCCAGCAATGGTATCATAGCCATGGTTGCGTAGATTGAGATTAGGATTAATGTTTAAAGGCATGTTAGATTTGAAAATTTAAAGATTATGCTTGCTGGATTTTTCTGCATGCAGAATTTTCAGGTTGCTGAATTTTCTGCATATTGATTTTTATGTATATAGATTAATGATTCTATTGCTATGTTAACGTGATTACAAGTAATTAGAATCATGTCTTGCATGATTAGTAACTCATATGATAACATAATCAGTTAAATATTCAGATCTGTAATTTTATTCATGCATGAGATGCATGTGGTGATGATCATGGATGGGCTCCTTTAATTGTCCTAAAATATTCTGCAATGTTCTATGATGTTATGTGATGATATGTAATTCAAAAATTCAGATGCCTGCGTGCATCTTATATTGATGTATTAGAGACATACGTGTCTCATGAAAAAGAGAATGTAACTATTGTTTTAATTAGCATAGTTTTTTGGGATGTAATTTGTGATGTGTTTGCACGTCAATAGTTGATCGATGCATACCTCTACAAGCATGAATTGCGTGGATCAAATTCAAGAGTTGATTGGAGATGGATCAAGGAGTTGATCATGATTGGATATAGGGTGCTCAAGATTGATTCAAGAGTTGAAGACGATCTAACCAATTGACGTGCATGTGCTTGTACTATGACCCTCATCCTAGATCCATGATCATCACCAGTTATTTTATGTTTATATTTAGCGGCTAGATTATTATTTGCATGAGATGTAAATAATTAAAATCATGAAAGAGATCTAAATTAAATCTTCTCGAATAAATATTAAGTCTAGCGGTCTCCCACCGTAGTAGAGATGCTAACACCTTTTCGATGTTGACTTGTCTCGGCTAGTTACATTGGTCAGTTGCATCGGAGGGCGGGACCTCTCTATTAGCATGAGATGTTGCAGGGTAAAGATGAGGTTAGGCCCTATAACTGTTAGGTGAGGGACCCAATGACAGCTTTGCTTCTGTGGATATATGGTGGGTCCGACTTAATTAAGAAATGGGACCAATAACTGTTAGGTGAGATCTTCATAACTTAGAGATCGGATAGCACTGTGACTTGCTTGAGAAGCAATGTACAAAGAGTTGTACACTCATCCTTTTATGTGTCACCAATAACTGTTAGGTGAGGTGGCATGTAAATCAATGGGACCACAGTACCCACTAGAAGCCCTAGTCATGAAGGGTTTCCGTTTCTCTACCTGAGGAGTGTGAGAGATTCGAGGAAATAGTAGGAGGTGTATTTATTTTAAAAGATCCTAAAACAAATTAAGATCACGTACGAAATCTAACTAGAATTTTTACTTTCTACAGATCACAATGTCAGCTTCTAATCCTTTGTTCCGAATTCTTGAGACCAACCGTTTGACTGGAACCAATTATAAAGACTAGCTAAGAAACTTGAAAATTATTTTGAGTTGCAAAAAAATATGCTATATACTCGATAATGATATCCCCACATTACCAGCACGTCCGAACATTGATTAGCGTGATATACATGATAAGTGGACGGATGGTGACATTAGAGTCAGGTGCTATATCATGGTATCTATGTTCAATGAACTTCAATGCTAGCATGAGAAAATGAAGATTGCTAGGGACATATTGACTCACTTGCAAGAGTTGAATGGTGAGCAAAGTCGCACAGCACATTTTAAAATATCCAAAAGGCTCTTTAAGGCGAAGATGCGCGAAGGGCAGTCTGTCCATGATCACTGTTTGACTATGATCAAGGATTTTAGGAGTTTGAGAAGCTCGGTATGACAATGCACAAGGAATTGCAAGTAGATTTGATCCTGTAATCCCTTCCAGCTTCATTTGGGCAGTTTAGTAACTACCATATGAATAAGATTGAATGCACTAAGTCTGAGTTGTTAAATACGTTGGTAACTGCTGAAGGGGCCTTAAAAGGTTCAAGGAGCACTTTTTTCACTGCGGAGTTGATTTCTACTTCCAAGAGAAAGTCTACTTGGAAGAAGAAAAAGTTTACGAAAAGCAGAAGAAAGAGAAAAAGACGAAGAAGAAAGTTCAAAAGAAAAAGGCTGATGATAAAGAAAAATGTTTCCACTGCAATGTCAACGGCCATTGGAAGAGGAAATGTCCTTCATATCTCAAGAGTCTGAAGAACAAAAGGGCAGACACACCTTCAGAAGGTATGTTAGACTTGCTCGTTATTGAAACTAATCTAACGATTTATTCTACTTTCAGTTGGGTTATAGATTCTGGTTCTAGTGCTTACTTGTTGATGAGAGCACAAAAGTGCGATCTACATACTACTTAAATTAATATTATTGCTAACAAATAATGACAAAAGTGCTGCATTAATTTTATATTTTTATTTGGCACATATCAGAGTTTAAATGCGCATTGGGTCTAAAAAGATGCATCACCGCAGGTGACTAGCCAGCTGTATGGGTCAATCCCAGTTACACACTAGAAGAAGGCTGAGTTCAGCCGTCCAATTCACTGCAACCGATTTCTAATAACCTGTGCATCTCATTTCGATGGAGCCCGCATCCAACCCATCCTTCCGCAAGTGAGTCAGCTTCTTCCGCAAGTCCAAGTTCCATTCACCCAGCGTTCCGTATTCTTCTCGGCCGTCCATGGTGATTCCACCGCATCCATCTTGCATCCGTGAGCCAACTCTCCTGAGTTCCCAGCATCTTCGCATCCTTCCGCAATGGAACAAGAAAGGAATCCCAAGTCCCGTGATCATCCCGCGATAACCTCCCACACGTCCGCCCGCCTCCTCCACTGATCTCGTTCCCAGCCTTCCGTGGCCAAAGAAAGAAATTAGAAGCAGCGTTTCAATCATCCGAATCCCAGCAACCCGTTTCAAGCATCCTCCCACGCATCTGCCACCTCCTCCACTGATTCCTCACATCCCAAATCCCGTGAATGGTCCCAGCGTCCGTGAAGCGCCCAATCCTCTCCACGTTCCAGCACATCCATCTCTTTCTCCCATGAAGTCTCCCAGCCGTCCACGATCAGCTCCCTTCCGGGCGTCTTCCAGATCAGCGACTCATCCCAGCCATCCCGCCGATCCCGCGAAGCATCCCCCGCATTCAGTCCTCCTCCATCAATACCTCGCGATCAACGCCCGAGTCCGTGAAGCGCCGCAGCAGCCGCGATCACCTCCGAGTCGTTCGCTTCCTCCTCCGTTCAAACGCTCGTGAACATCTCGGCTGGGAAGGGAGGAAGATGGTTATAAGAGGGGGGGTTCATTGAAAGAAAAGGGGGGGCCGCTTGCTGGGGTTGAAGGAAAAGAGAAGAAGGAAACAGGGGATGCCCTGTTTCCAAAAATAAAAAGAAAAAAAAAGATATAGAGAGAGGAGTAACAGGGGAGAGTCTTTGATGTTGATGGCTGGCTAATCCTTTAGGTGAAGGGTGATGGAGGAACCCTTGATGTATTGCTATCTTTGAAGTAAATTCTAAACCTTTAATTCTTATAGATTTATATTTCCAATATATTATGGATTCTTGCATAATTATTTTGTAGATAGTTCTTTAATGGTTTATGTTGATCGACATGTGGACCGCTTTAGTATTTAATTTGTCGTTGATGTAATAGGCACGATAAATGCTTAGAAATAGAGTTCATATGTCCCTAAAATATATCCCATGCTTTGATTTATCCTACATTTATATCTTTAATCAAGAATCGAAGAATTTATTTTTTGAATGCAAAATTATCAAAAGAGATTCCAGATTCCTACTCCATCTTAATCTATCCATACTTTGATTCTCTGTGTACTGATTTGTTTTCTATTTGCAAAACATCATCTTAATCAACAAATTAACTGAATTAATTAATCTAAGATTACGCTAATAATCCATAGATCGTTTCCTGAGAAATCGACCTCGGACTTCCGAGTTATACTACTTGTGTGAATCTCCTGCACTTGGGAGAACATTTTTTCGAAAGCACCAAGTTTTTGGCGCCATTGCCGGGGAACGGCTGAGTTATTAGTATAATTTTAGATTTCATTTTTATCTTAATAGTTAGTATTTTTCTTTTGAAAAAAAATAATAATTAAATCTTTACTACTATTTTTAATTCCCTACACAGTCTGCATCAAACTCTGATATCATAGAAATTAGCCGTCTGATTTGACTCAAATATGGTCAGCTAGTGCAAGACACATTGTTCAATAATCTGAACGGTCTGATTGACATTCTGAGACTTTTAAGACTATTAGATTAATACGAAACTTTGCTGCTTTTTGTTTTGAATTTTCTGCATTTAATTTTTTTTTAGAACCATAATTTTATTGTTATTATATCTCATTAACCCTTGTTGCTAATTGAAAATCAATAAATAATAATAATAAAAAAAAACTTTAAGAGAAGAACAAGGGTGATTATTCAAAAAAAAAAGAGGAAAACCTAAAATTTCAAATTTCAAATTTCAAATTTCAGAATTCAAATTTCAAACTTCAACTCATAAAATTTAAAAAAAAATAAATAATTTGCTTGATCACCTATTCAATGAAATTTAATGTCATGTCATAAAATATTAAAAAAAAAAAATCTCTTGATTGTTGCATATATTATAAAGCATCAGCATAAAATATTCTAAGGGCTGAACCCATTTAAAAAGATAAGGTCGGGATTTCATCACTCGTCCTTAGCCCAAAAATCACCCCAGTGCATAGATATCCTAAGCTTAACTAAAATCAACTAGACGTTGGCCCCTAAGGACATTCAAGCTCAATAGGATGAAGACCACCGAAAAGTAAATCGGCCAGGGTTGCTATTGTTATTATCATCATTCCGGACTTCAGCGACATAAGCCTCAGCCACTTGTCCAGAGGTCCACTTCGATGCCACAGGAAAAACTTTCTCTCTCGTAAAAGTTGCACCAATTTCACTCTGTGGCTTAGTTGATGTCTAGGCAAGCTTTGTCCCTATAAGGGAGACAGTTCATCTGTTCGAGGCAAGTGGGTTTTAAGTGGGACCTTTGCGAATGCATCGTGACCCCTCCACTTACCTAGGAGCTTACCTGGTCGACTAGGTTACTAGACCGGATTGGAGGCTTAGGTGTCCTCTTCAAACCAGTTAGAAGCTGTCTAGAAATTTAAGAAAAACATTAGGAATTGAGGTGTAATGTTTTGTTGCATGTTTGATTATGAATAGAATTTTGTATTAGGATGTCGTTTTAGGGTATCTTTAGTTGGTACTTATATTTTAAAAAAAAATAAAATTAAAAAAAAAGAGGGAATTATTTTGCATGCTAAAGTGGAATAGGGACGACACCGGTCGATTAAGTCGTACAACTTTAGATCATCCCTTAGGACATACCTCTGAAATTCCTTCGCAATATCTCACACCTTGTGAGATGACTGATTTAAATGAAGATGTGGGGAGTCACCATGATCGAGAACGTGAACCCCATGTTATGACCCTAAGACAATACCTACAACCGGCTAGGACTAGTCAGCCTTCATGCATAATTTTTCCTGATAATGTAGGACATTTTGACATTAAACCCGGGGTAATTCAATTGCTGCCCAAGTTCCACGGGTTAGAGTCCGAGAGTCCGTATCTTCATTTAAAAGATTTTGAAGAATTGAGCATTACATTTAGAGTGCCGAACGTCACCAAGGATGTCCTCAAGCTGACATTGTTCCCTTTCTCTCTAAAAGATAAGGCCAAAACATGGCTAAACTCGTTGCGACCTAGATCAATAAGAACTTGGCAAGATATGCAGAGAGAATTTTTGAAGAAGTTTTTTCCCACACAAAGGACCAACTTTTTAAAAAGACATATTAGCAATTTTTAACAAAAAGATAATGAAACATTTTATGAATGTTGGGAAAGATTTAAAGACCTTCTTCTCTCATGCCCTCATCACGGGTTCGAAACCTGGAGAACCATTAGCTTCTTTTATGAAGGTTTATCTCCACAGTTGAAACAGTTTGTAGAGACCATGTGCAATGGTAGATTTTTAGAAAAACACCCTGATGAGGCGTGGGAGTATTTGGATTCCCTTGCTGAGACTGCCCAACTTTGGGATAATGGGGATAGAAACAACAAGTCTTTGCCTAAGCCTACTAGCTCTGTACAGGGAGGCCTTTACAACCTCAGAACTGAGGATGATCTTCACGCTAAAATGGTAGCCCTCACTAGGAAGGTAGAAGAAATTGAGCTTAGGAAGGTTGAGCCTGTCAAGACTATAGAGCTTAGAAACGAGTGTTGTGGTATCTGCGATATGTCGGGTCATACCACTACAGATTGCCCCACCATACCGGCATTCAAAGAAGTCTTGCACGATCAAGCAAATGCTATGAACTCCTACCAAAAGCCTTATAGCAATCCATACTCGAATACCTATAACCCTGGTTGGAAGAATCATCCAAATTTTAGGTGGAGAAATGATCATCCTCAACAGTCACACCATTCAGCTCCTCCACCTGCATATCCTACTTTTGCATCACCACCCTCTCAAAAGCTAAATATCGAGGATACCTTGCAATCCATACAAACTTTTCTACAAGGTCAAGCTAATATCAATGCTCAAAATACTAGAAATTTTGAAGACATAAGGAACTAATTGTCAATGTTGACTACCGTCCTAAGTACCCAAGAGAAGGATAAGCTTCCAGCTCAACCCCAACCTAACCCACAAGTGCACGGTAGTAATAATACGGCTCCTTCTAGTTCGCATACAGAACATGCAAAGAGCATCATGACTTTGCGTAATGGAAAAGTCATTAATCAGACCGTCCCATTGAGACCGCAGGTCACTTCTAATTCTGATGCTCCCAAAGCCGATGAAAGGGACAAAGAAGAAGTTGAGGTCCCAACTTCTACCGAGAAAGTTGAATGTCCTTTTCCTCCACCTTTTCCACAACGGTTAAAGCCGTTGCAAAAGCTCGAACCTAATTCTGAAATTTTTGAGCTTTTTAAGCAAGTAAAGATCAACATACCTCTTCTTGGTTTAGGTGAGTTGAAGCCAACCTCCGTCACTTTGCAATTAGCTGACAGGTCAGTTAAAATTCCAAGGGAGATTATCGAGGATGTATTAGTCCAAGTAGACAAGTTCTACTTTTCTGTCGATTTTATCGTATTGGACACACATCCGGCTTCGAACTCACAGTCTCAGATTTCGGTCATTTTAGGACGTCTATTCCTTGCGACTTCTAATGCATTAATTAATTGTAGGAATGGCATCATGAAACTTTCTTTTGGTAACATGACCTTAGAACTAAATATTTTTAATGTGTGCAAACAACCCAATGATTCCGAAGAGAGTAAGGAGGTTGATTGGGTTGAAACCATCGCAGAAGAATATTTGTTAGCTAAAGCAATTAACGACCCATCCGATGATAGCTTAATTGATTGGTGTCCTAATGGAACTAATGATGATTTGTCAGTCACACCTATTGTGGATAATCTGGATATCAAGATGGTCAATGGGTGGAGACCGAAAGTAGAGGAATTTGAGAGGTTGTCGCCTCAAGAGGCAAAAATAGTACCATCCCATGAGCAAGCACCCAAGCTCGAATTGAAACCCTTACCAAAGGAACTTAAGTATGCCTTTCTTGGACTTAATGATTTTTTTCCTGTAATCATCTCGTCTGGACTTGATCATATCCAAGATAGAAAATTATTTGGTATTCTAAAAAATCATAAGGGAGCCTTAGGGTGGTCTATTGCCGACTTGAAGGGGATTAGCCCCTTAGTTTGCACGCACCGGATATATTTGGAGGACAATGCCAAAACCACAAGGCAAATGCAACGAAGGTTGAATCCTACGATGAGAGATGTAGTTAAGGCAGAAGTCCTCAAGTTGCTTGACGTGGGTATTATTTACCCAATTTCTGACAGCAAGTGGGTAAGCCCTACTCAAGTCGTTCCTAAGAAGTCGGGTTTGATGGTGGTAGAAAATGAACAAGGTGAACTAGTTCCAACTCGTGTCCCGACGAGTTGGCACATGTGTGTTGACTATCGAAAGCTGAATTTGGTCACACGAAAGGATCACTTTCCTCTACCCTTCCTAGACCAAGTGTTGGAGAGAGTTGCAGGGCATGATTTCTATTGTTTCTCGATGGCTATTCGGGATATTATCAAATTGAAATTTCACCAGAAGATCAAGAGAAGACTACCTTCACTTGTCCTTTTAGCACATTTGCTTTCCGACGAATGCCATTTGGGTTGTGTAATGCACCCGCAACATTCCAAAAATGCATGCTCAGCATTTTTGAAGACATGAACGAAAAATTTTTAGAAGTGTTCATGGACGACTTCTCCGTTTTTGGCGACTCATTTGATAATTGCCTTTCACATTTACAAGCAGTCTTAGCTCGATGTATGGAGAAGAATTTGATACTGAATTGGGAGAAATGCCACTTCATGGTGCCAAAAGGAATTGTCTTAGGACATATTGTTTCATCGAAGGGCATGGAAGTAGATAGATAAGACTGATTTAATTGCTAAGCTACCTGCACCCAAGACGGTTAGAGATGTTAGATCATTTTTGGATCATGCCGGATTTTATAGGAGGTTCATCAAGGACTTTAGTGTCATAACTCGACCATTATGTAACCTCCTATTCCTTGATACACCGTTCAATTGGACTGAAACCTGTCAGGAGGCATTCAAAAAGTTGAAGTCTATGCTTAGCACTGCACCCATCGTGCGACCACCCGATTGGTCATTACCTTTTAAGATTATGTGCGACGCTAGCGACTATGCGATAGGTGCTCTCCTAGGACAACGCAAGGATAATAAGCCATATGTCATTTATTATGCAAGCAAAACCTTAAACAATGCTCAAATGAATTACACCACCCACCGAGAAGGAATTGCTTGCAGTAGTATTTGCCTTAGATAAATTTCGCTCTTATATCCTTGGTGCTCCTATTGTTATCTTCACAGACCATGCAGCGTTAAAATATTTGCTGGATAAGAAAGAGGCCAAACCACGCTTAATACGATGGATACTTCTACTCCAAGAATTTGACATCACTATTAAAGATAAAAAGGGAGTAGAGAATGTGGTTGCTGACCATTTGTCACGGCTAGTTTTTCATGATTCAGTGCCACAGTTTTCCATCAAGGACTCATTCCCTGAAGAGCAGTTGTTTGCACTTTCTAGTATGCCATGGTATGCAGATATTGTAAATTTTCTTGTTACAAGCCGGATGCCAGAGCATTGGGGGTCGACAGATAGAAAAATTTTCTTGCGCGAAGTAAAGAATTATTACTATGACGAACCCTATTTATTTAAATATTGTAACGATCAAATCTTTAGACGATACATACCGGATCATGATATACAAAGCGTACTTTCTTTCTGCCACACTGATGCTTGCGGTGGACACTTTGCCTCTAAGAAAACTGTTGCAAAGGTCTTGCAATGTGGTTTCTATTGGCCTACTATGTTCAAAGATGCCCACGAGTTCTGCAGGACATGTGATCCATGTCAACGTATTGGAAGTCTAACTCGTAGGCAAATGATGCTTCTTCAACCCATTACTATTATCGAAATTTTCGATTGTTGGGGCATCGATTTTATGGGCCCATTCCCACCATCTTTTGGATATGAGTACATTTTAGTTGGGGTCGAGTATGTGTCCAAATGGATAGAAGCTGTCGCTTGTAGGACCAATGATCACAAACCTGTCCTGAAGTTTTTAAAAGCAAATATTTTTTCACGATTTGGGATGCCTAAGGTTATAATTAGCGACGGTGGAAAATACTTTTGTAATAAGCCTTTTGAGACATTATTAAAAAAGTATGGTGTCACCCACAGAGTTGCTACCCCCATATCACCCGCAAACTAGTGGCCAAGTAGAATTAGCCAATAGGGAAATCAAGCGTATTTTAGAAAAAACGGTAAATCCTTCACGAAAAGATTGGTCCTTAAAACTATCAGATGCATTATGGGCCTATCGGACTGCATACAAAACCATTCTTGGCATGTCTCCCTACCGGCTAGTCAACGGAAAAGCGTGTCATCTGCCTGTAGAAATAGAACATAAATCGTATTGGGCAATTAGAAAATTAAATTTTGATTTACAAGATGCCGGTCTAGCTAGAAAATTACAATTGAACGAGCTTAATGAGATTCGCATAGATGCTTATGATAATGCTAAAATTTGCAAAGAACGAATGAAGATCTTACATGATAAATCAATTTTAAAAAAAATCTTTTGAACCTTTGCAAAAAGTTCTTTTATATGATTTCCGCTTACATCTGTTTCCTGGTAAGTTGCGATCGAGATGGACAGGTCCTTACATTATAAAAACTGTTTTTCCACATGGGGCGGTTGAGATTGAGAATCCACGGGATGGTAGAATTTTTAAGGTAAATGGACACAGATTAAAACCTTTTCTTGAGAATTTTGCCGATGAAGAGGACTCATTTTTCTTGGGGGAACCTTCTTATGATTGAACATGAAGGCAAAGGTATGTGTATATTAGTTAGAATTATTTTTCTAGTTTTGTAGGTCTTATTTTCTGGATATCAACAGCTCAAGGTATTTCTCTTCTCTCCAATATTATTTTCTTGTATCTATTACATTGAGGACAATGCAATTTTTAAGTTGGGGGGAGGAAAATATTTTGCAAAAAAAAAAAAAAAACTTGTTTCTGCATTTGATTTATTACCAATACACATGTATTTTCATATTAAGTTTGTGCAACTATTAAGGCAAGGAACACATGCATACTATGACTGATCAGAGATCTATTATTAGATCCCGCACATGTACTTAATGATTATAGGAAGGCCTCAGGAGTTCACATTTGTTTAATGCATTTTTATTAAGTCATATCTGTAAAAGAAGTACGAGTATCCTTGTCCGTACTATAAGGTTCATGATTTGGTTTTTCACATAAAGATAGAAGTTGAATACCCTGGCTAGATCACCTAAGTACCTTATGTTCCGACCTTGGTTGACCTATAGTCACGATGCAGTCACGTTATATGGTTCAGTTTACCTACTCTTATTATTAAAATAAAAAAAAAGAAAAAGATGACAAGTCTGACCTCGTGGCGTAGTTTGGTTTGAGTAATTAAGTCCGAGGGGTATTTCACCTAATGCCTTGAGCCAACTGGATCAGGAGTCATGGGCCGAAAACTCGCTACATGGACCCTTACTAGAGCCTAAGGGGGTTGGACTATTGTAATCATCATATTTGATAAAATAAAATTAAAAAAAGCATGAATAAGGTTGGTTGGACTGAACCCCAGTATCATGTAGTAATGGCTGGTTTGACTCCATTAAATTGGAACTCTGTGTACTCTAGATATTTAGTTGGGCTTGATAGCTCCTCCTTTATATGCGAACCATTTTTGACAAATTTAGACAATATGAGATATTCTGAAAATTTGATGGATCAGTCTCTAATAAACTGTAGTAAACACTTATGAACTTGAGAAGTGCACCTAAAAATTCAAGCAGTACCATGTTGTGGTGGAGGTATTAGTGCTCTAAGAAAGTCATTCTGTTTATGCACACTAACACTTTAGTATTCCCCTTGCTTTGATAGTTGCCAAGCTTAAGAAAAATATATATCACATGTGTATTAGCTTAGGATTTATTTCATATTTTTTTTAGGATCTCATGTCATATCATTCATGATGTTTGTGGGTAACATCCCTGAAAACCCTCACGAGACAACACTCATCCACTAGGGTAACCTAGGGGTTTAACGGCTTGTTGCACGTGCTAAGTGCAATCGTGATGCCCTACGAAAGTGGGTACATATCTTAGTTTTTATGGTCTTTACGCTTTAATAAAAAGTCAAAGGATTGACCAACACTTTTTGTACTCTCATGTTATTGTTTACTCTGAATTGCTAGGGACTAGCAATAAGCTAGTTGGGGGTGTGATTAGAGCACAAAAGTGCGATCTACATACTACTTAAATTAATATTATTGCTAACAAATAATGACAAAAGTGCTGCATTAATTTCATATTTTTTATTTGGCACAGATCAGAGTTTAAATGCGCATTGGGTCTAAAAAGATGCATCACCGCAGGTGACTAGCCAGCTGTATGGGTCAATCCCAGTTACACACTAGAAGAAGGCTGAGTTCAGCCGTCCAATTCACTGCAACCGATTTCTAATAACCTGTGCATCTCATTTCGATGGAGCCCGCATCCAACCCATCCTCCGCAAGTGAGTCAGCTTCTTCCGCAAGTCCAAGTTCCATTCACCCAGCGTTCTGTATTCTTCTCGGCCGTCTGTGGTGATTCCACCGCATCCATCTTGCATCCGTGAGCCAGCTCTCCTGAGTTCCCAGCATCTTCGCATCCCTTCCGCAATGGAACAGCAAGGAATCCCAAGTCCCGTGATCATCCCGCGATCACCTCCCACACGTCCGCCCGCCTCCTCCACTGATCCCGTTCCCAGCCTTCCGTGGCCAAAGAAAGAAATTAGAAGCAGCGTTTCAATCATCCGAATCCCAGCAACCCGTTTCAAGCATCCTCCCACGCGTCTGCCGCCTCCTCCACTGATTCCTCACATCCCAAATCCCGTGAATGGTCCCAGCGTCCGTGAAGCGCCCAATCCTCTCCACGTTCCAGCACATCCATCTCTTTTCTCCGTGAAGTCTCCCAGCCGTCCGCGATCAGCTCCCTTCCGGGCGTCTTCCAGATGCGACTCGTCCCAGCCATCCTGCGATCCCGCGAAGCATCCCCCGCATTCAGCCTCCTCCATCAATACCTCGCGATCAACGCCCCGAGTCCGTGTAGCGCCGCAGCAGCCGCGATCACCTCCGAGTCGTTCGCTTCCTCCTCCGTTCAAACGCTCAATGAACATCTCGGCTGGGAAGGGAGGAAGATGGTTATAAGAGGGGGGGGCTCATTGAAAGAAAAGGGGTTGAAGGAAAAGAGAAGAAGGAAACAGGGGATGCCCTGTTTCCCGAAAAAAAAGAAAAAAAAAGGTATAGAGAGAAGAGTAACAGGGGAGAGTCTTTGATGTTGATGGCTGGCTAATCCTTTAGGTGAAGGGTGATGGAGGAACCCTTGATGTATTGCTATCTTTGAAGTAAATTCTAAACCTTTATTCTTATAGATTTATATTTCCAATATATTATGGATTCTTGCATAATTATTTTGTAGATAGTTCTTTAATGGTTTATGTTGATCGACATGTGGACCGCTTTAGTATTTGATTTGTCGTTGATGTAATAGGCACGATAAATGCTTAGAAATAGAGTTCATATGTCCCTAAAATATATCCCATGCTTTGATCTATCCTACATTTATATTTTTAATCAAGAATCGAAGAATTTATTTCTTGAATGCAAAATTATCAAGGGGGATTCCAAATTCCTACTCCATCTTAATCTATCCATACTTTGATTCTTCGTGTACTGATTTGTTTTCTATTTGCAAAACATCATCTTAATCAACAAACTAACTGAATTAATTAATCTGAGATTACGCTAATAATCCATAGATCGTTTCCTGAGGAATCGACCTCGACTTCCGAGTTATACTACTTGTGCGAATCTCCTGCACTTGGGAGAACATTTTTCGAAAGCACCACTTGTGCACTACTATGGAGGGTCTAAAGCAAAATAGAAGGCTAGCTAAAAGTGCAGTAACCCTTTGGGTTGGCAACTGGGACAAGAGTTGCTGCTGTAGCTGTGGATACCTATTCTCTGCGACTACCGTCTGGATTTAGTTTTGATACTTAGAGACTGTTATTTATGCACCTTATTTGCGGCACACCACTTTCGTGGTTTCATCTTGGGACAACTATGCGTCCATGTTTCAATTTTTGTGTTGTCTTTTTTTTTTCTGATTTTGTTGGCTATACTTACACCCATCCATATTGTGAGCGGCCATTGTATTAAAAAAAAGAAATATTAAAAGTATAAACATTTATTCCCACCTCTGATTGACGGTTAGAAATGTTGGAAAGCCTCTCATCAAAATTCAAAAAAAACACTACTTATCCTGTAGTGCAACGTGCCGGCCATGGCCGTATCCAGTACTCCCGCAAGACCGGCTGCTCCGCTGGTCCGAGTCCGTTTGGCTGCTCCCCGGGCAGTACCCAACTTTCTAAATGAACCGAATTACCCTCCCAGTTTCGCGGGCTTTGGACGCCCTTTGCTGCTATCTGCCGTAAATTCTGTCCCGTTTTAGGGGCAAAATAGTAATATTACTTCATTTCGGACAACCAAAAACAGCGGAACGCCCGTCGGAAATGACGACAATCCGAAAAAGATGTGCAATTGTTAAAGTTCCCACGACAAAAGCTCCAAAATACAAAAAGAAGTAAGAAAATAATGATATGTCCACCTCCAGATTCCGATAACTCCACCCAATCACATCTTTCAACAAAACTAACGAAGATACGTTTTATTTTTCAGGGTGAGAACATGAAACGATGGATCGAGATGGGCGGCTAAGGGTGCTTACGGTTCAGATCAGCTAATCCAGCCCGGTCGGATAGAAATGTTGAAAAGCCTCTAATCAAAATTCAAAAAAACACTACTTATCCTGCAGTGCAACGTACCGGACACGGCCGTATCCAGTTCTCCGCGGAGACGAGTGGCTCCGCTGATCCGAGGCCTGTTTGGCTGCTCCCCGTGCAGTGCCTAACTTTCTAAATGACCAAATTACCCCTCTCTCTTTCGCGGGCTTTTTGGACGCGCTTTGCTGCTCTATCCCGTTAAATTCTCCCGAGTTTTAGGGGCAATAATTTTAATCCTGCTTTCATTTCGGACAAACTCAAAACAGCGTAACGCCCGTCGGAAATTACGAGAAATCCGAAAAAGACGTGCAATTGTTTAGTTCCCATGACGAAAGCTCCTAAATAATAAAAAGAAGTAAGAAAACAATGATATGCCACCTCCAGATTCCGATACTCCACCCATATCACATCTTACTACGCAACCTAAAGGAAAGATGCGTTTTATTTTCAGGGTGAGAATATGAAGACCCCATGAGTCCAGATGGGCGGCTTAAGTTTGGAGTTGACCCTCACTATGAACCGGATTGACTCCTGGCTTGGAGTCCGGCGGGCACCGGATTCGCGGGACATCGATTTCCGGATTCCACCAGGCCAAACACCCAACGAGACGGCGCACGCGGTCCGCGGGCTTCCAGGGCTTATCCGGTCACTCAGCACAAACCTAACCGGTTCGCCGACCTCTTTTCCACCGGCTGGGCCTGTCACCGCCTGTTTGAATTCAGTCGGTAGGCAGTTCTCGGGACGAATTTCGAGAGAATTTCATCAAACCGCAAGGGGTAGAAACGAGAAGGTTGGTAGAGAAAAGAGACGGGGTTAAATCTCAGTGCGAAATTTGCCCGTCATTGTGGAGCGTTTCACTTCGGCTTAATTTGGAGACGTTAGAGGGGAGTCCGAAAGCCTGGAAGAAGTTAGCAACACCTTTCCTCTCTCTCGGCTTCTTATAGATCGGCGAGTTTTTGGGTACTCGGCGATGGAAGCCTGGGCTCTCCCCAGCTGTCGACGATTTTTTGAGGAGCTCGTGCTGTTTTCGGCCGTCCACTTGTTCCGCTTCTCCGGTGGGCGAAGGATCTGAAGTTTACCAGCTAATCGGAGCCAGTTTGATGGCGATTTTACTCGTTTTTGGCTGATTATATCTCCGTTACCTCCCATAAAATTGGTACGGGCTCTTTGATTCCCTTATGATCGGGTTTTTTAGGGATTTGTGGCAGGATTTTGGGTATTGGGCTGGAAGATATCCTGATTTAGATTTTTGAGTGTTTTATGGAAGTTTGATTTGATGAAGTTTTGATGATTTTTAAAAATTTTGTCGCTGTATATGTTAATCGGTTGATAATTCTACTTCGAATAATGTTGGATCGGTTTCTACCTGAAAATCCGATGATTTTGTAAACTGAAAAATAGAGATCTTGAACCCTGTTTTGATCTCCGGGGATGTTAAATCTCGATAATAATTGTTTCTTATGTAAAGAAATCGATGAAAAGGAAAGTTTTGGCTGTTTTCATTCAAAGATCTTTCCCTTTTCTGTCCTTTTTCTTTTCGCTGATTCTTACCACACAATCCTAATATTGATTCGACTTTTTGACTTTCTGGACTCCATTTTAACGTTATTTTTTCGGTCTAATCTTTGTAAGATCTCCATGACCATGATCATAGAGAGAATCGTCACCAAATCTCCACTTATATCCTTTCCCCCGCTTAAATCTCAATCTCTACTCAGCATCTAGTGCGAAGATATCTGCAATTTCTTTATTCCGCACTAATAGTAAAGTTTTTTTTTCTTTGGGCGTCTCAGTAGCCTATTAATAACAGGCCGAAGGCATGTCGGTGGTCCGGAGCGCATAAAGGCCTTCTCGGAAGAAACCCGAAGCTCCTCCCTCGCCAGATCGATGAGCCACCTCACCGTCGTCACCGGACGACTGCTTCTCCAGTCTTCTCGAGCTCGCCGCGAACAACGACGCTGACGGCTTCCGCCGGTCCTTGACCGGGACCCGTCTGCGGTCGACGAAGTCGGCATGTGGTATGGGCCGCAAGAAGGGCTCCAACCAGATGGTTCTCGAGCGGGCGACTCCCCTGATGGTCGCCGCCACCTACGGCAGCCTCGATGTTCTCCGCCTCATACTTTCTCTTTCCGTCGTCGACGTCAACCGGGGCTGCGGCCGCGGCCCCGACAGCACCACTGCCTCCACTTGCGCCGCTTCCGGTGGCTCGGCGAACGCTGTCGATGCTGTTAAGATTCTACTTGCTGCCGGTGCTGATCCTAATGCTGTCGATGCCAATGGCCACCGGCCGGCGGACGTGATCGTCGTGCCGCCCAAGTTGCGTGCTGTCAAAATTGCTCTTGAAGAGGTACTTGGGGTTCTAGCGGTGTTTCGGGTGGTGAGCAGCTGCGGCTGCAACATGTTCTTCACGTGACTACGACGACTGCGGCGGCAGCGAGCTCGTCAAACTCGAACTCTCCACCCCTGTCGTCATCCCCTGATGAGGATGGATCCCATCATCCGACTCCACCTCCTCCCGATGAATGCTAAGTTTGCCGATCTGCCCCCATCTGCCATCTCCGAGAAGAAAGAGTATCCTGTCGATCCGTCTCTGCCGGATATCAAGAATAGCGTCTACGCCACTGATGAGTTCCGAATGTATTCTTTCAAAGTCCGGCCTTGCTCGCGGGCCTACTCTCATGACTGGACTGAGTGCCCGTTCGTCCACCCGGGTGAGAACGCCCGGCGGCGCGACCCAAGGAAGTATCACTACAGCTGCGTCCCCTGCCCTGACTTCCGGAAGGCACTTGCCGGCGGGGGACATGTGCGAGTACGCGCATGGGGTGTTTGAGTGCTGGCTTCACCCGGCGCAGTACCGAACACGTCTCTGCAAGGATGGGACCAGCTGCTCTCGCCGGGTCTGCTTCTTTGCTCACACCAATGAGGAGCTCCGCCCGCTGTATATGTCGACTGGCTCGGCTGTGCCGTCGCCCTGGTCCTCTGCTTCTGCTGCAATGGAGATGGCGGCAGCCATGGGTCTGATGCCTGGGTCTCCCTCGTCGGTTTCGGTGATGTCACCCTTCACACCACCCATCTCGCCCTCAGCCAACAGCATGGCCCACTCCTCTCTGGCCTGGCCGCAGCCCAATGTGCCGACCTTGCACCTTCCTGGAAGCAATCTCCATTCTAGTAGGCTGCGCTCATCTCTGAGTGCAAGGGACATGCCGATGGATGACTTGTCGATGATGCCAGATTTTGATGCCCAGCAAGTGCTTAATGATCTGTGCTACTCTCGTCTTGGCTCTGCAGCTGCGAATCACTCGCCCGATCAAAGACCCTGACCCCGTCGAACCTTGATGAACTTTTCTCTGCTGAGATCTCCTCTCCAAGGTACAATTCTGATCAGGGGTCTATCTTCTTGCCATCACACAGAACTGCTATCCTCAACCAGTTCCAGCAGCAGCAGCAGAGCTTGCTCTCACCGATCAGTACCAACGTGTTCTCGCCAAAAGCTGTGGACCACCAGCAGCTGCCTGGGCAGTCCTCTCTCTTGCAGGCCTCGCTTGGGATCTCTTCCCTGGCCGGATGTCTCCCCGTGCCATCGAACCACTCTCCCCAATGAGCTCCCGGTTGGCTGCATTTGCCCAGCGGGAGAAGCAGCAGCAGACACTGCGGAGCCTTAGCTCTCGTGATCTTGGTTCTGGCTCATCGCCAATTGCAGGCTCCCCTGTGAACTCATCATGGTCCAAGTGGCATCGCCCTCTGGAACGTTGGACTGGGGTGTGAATGGTGAGGAGCTGGGTCGGCTCAGGCGTTCCTCATCTTTTGAGCTGCGGTCTGGTGGCGAGGAGCCGGACCTGTCCTGGGTCCATTCATTGGTCAAGGAATCTCCACCTGAAAAATTAGTTACAGCGGCGGCAACTTCTGTTGGACCACCGGTATCACTTCCTGCTGGTGGAGGTGGTGGTGCTGGTGAGGCTTCGAATGCTAATGCTCAGATTGATGGCATGATCAAGCTGCGGTCCTGAGCGCATGGCTTGAACAGATGCAGCTGGATCAGATGGTAGCTTAGTAAAAAGGGCAAGTTTTACTAAGCTGCAAGCGGGGGTACTGGTAGTAGTTAATGGGTTAGTAAATAATTTTTTTCCGTTATTCGGGATGGCCAAGATGGGAAAGAAGTTGAAGGGGGTAGTATTCAGCGATTCATTTTTTATTATTACTTCAAGAGGAGTTTAGAGAGGTAAAAAGTGGAGGGAATTTATCTCTGGGTTATTTAAATTTCTACCCAGGTATATTACTCTCCTATAGCTTGAAATTTTCTTTACTTCTTTTTCTCTTTTTTTGAGCTCTCTAAAGCCAGAGTCTATATGTTTTATTGCACTGAAACTTGTCTAGCCTTTCTCTTGCTCCCCTTATGCTCTCTCTTCTGTTAATTATGATTTTTAGGAACTTGGGAAAAGAAGAGAGGGGGAGCCCCGCTGGGGAGTTCTTATGTTTTATGACCTGGTCTATTGTTGGGATGAAGAGAAAAATGAACTATAAGATTATGCTGACATGTCCTACTTGTGGATTTGGATTATTCATGCCGTTTTGGAGTATCTGATGGCAGGAAAAGGTGGTGCATAAGTTCTCTGTATGATGTAACCTTGATTAAACTTTATTGCTATTATTTCAATTCATTTTCTTCGCCGTTCTTTCCACCTGGTTTCCTTCTCCATTCTTTCATGCTATT